>NW_012114733.1:1789876-1813690 GCF_000951035.1 Colobus angolensis palliatus | reverse complement strand
AACCTCCACCTCCCAGGTTCAAGCAATTCTCCTGCCTCAGCCTCCTGAGTAGCTGGGATTACAGGCGTGTGCCACCATGCCCGGCTAATTTTTGTATTTTTAGTAGAGATGGGGTTTCGCCATTTTGGTCAGGCTGGTCTCGAACTCCTGACCTTGTGACCTGCCCACCTCAGCCTCCCAAAGTGCAGGGATTACGGGTGTGAGCCACCATGCCTGGCCATCTTTAACCTTAGTAACTTCTCTAAGCCCACATTTCTAACTAGGTATTTCACTGATATTTCATATTAATACACCCAACGTTAAACTCATTTACTTCTGAATGTTTTTATCCTTTAGGATGACAGCATCATTCATTGTCATCCAAGCTCAGACCTCAGAGCCATATTTTACTGTCTTGATCTCATCATTAAAGCAGCTAATTTATGCTATACTACTACTCTAGTGTATCTCATGTCTGCCTCTGCATCCTATTTCCATCATCATCACCTTCCTTTAGAATCTTGTCATTTGCCTAGAGTCAACTAACTATGTGACCACCTCCCAACAATTTTCTCTACCACTATCTCTATGATGCTCCAGTCTATCCAACTTCCAACAATATATGAGCTATGGATAAATGCCTCTCTGCTTGACCTTCAAACCTGACATAGCAAGTTTCATCTAAACTTGAGGATGTGAGATACAAGAAATGACAAAGGATTTATTCTTATTCCAAACAGGTAGCACAACAGATACTCAACAAATATTTCCTAAAATGGAATTTTATTATGTATTACAGAAATGTTATCATGCCACTCTCCTGTATAAAGAGCTTTAATGGTTTCCCATTGTCTAGAGGATATAGTTTTCACTTCAGGGTTTACCCTTGGCTCTTGTACGCCTCCTTCTTCCTTCTCTTGTCACTTGTGGCCAGGCACTCTGGGATCCAGCCGTATGGCACCATTGGGTGCCTTTAGTAATGGGCCTATGCACATACCACTCCCTTTGCAAATAGTCTCTCTTTTATTATTTGTATGACTCCTATTTATCCCTTAAGATTAAGGGATCAGAAACTTCCTTGACCCATTCTGAATCAGCTGCTCTTCAGATAAAGCATAATTCTGTCATTAACGCTTACTACATCTCTCTGTTTCTCTGTATCTCTCTCACTCTATGGTAAGGTCTTTGAAGTCAGGAATCCATCTTTTTTAATTCCCCAGGGTCCACCACAGTACTTGTAGTTCATACATTTTGGTGAAAATACTTTTTTCTTCTACTAGTTATGCGACCAACTAGCCATATGTCCTTGGACAAACTAATTGACCAGATTTAATTTCCACTTCAGGCCTATTGGCCTCTATGCTGTGCTACATTCGAACCAGATCACTTGAATTTTCTAATGTTTATATTTTTTTCCAATGTCATTTTTAACTTTAACTTGTTGGAATTTTTCCTATTTGTAATACATCAGTGTCATACACCACCATCTAATTTCATCCAATGTGTTTTTCAACCTTATAGTACTTTGTAAGACTTCTTCATAATTAGAAAAATATTTTGCCAAATATTAGAGTTAATCACCTATTCACCTTATTCCATAAACTATGACATAAAATGCTTTGCAGTAGCCGGGCGCAATGGCTCACGCCTGTAATCCTAGCACTTTGGGAGGCCGAGGTGGGCAGGTGACGAGGTCAGGAGATTGAGACCATCCTGGCTAACATAGTGAAATGCTGTCTCTACTAAAAATACAAAAAATTAGCCGGGCATGGTGGCAGGCGCCTGTAATCCCAGCTACTCGGGAGGCTGAGGCAGGGGAATCACTTGAATCCAGGAGGCAGAGCTTGCGCTAAGCTGAGATTGCACCACTGCACTCCAGCCTGGTTGACAGGGCAAGACTCTGTCTCAAGAAAACAAAAACAAACAAACAAAAAGCTTTGTAGTAAGAACCATGTTCTACATGTTTTGTGTTTCTCCTAAATAACATTGTCCCTGCAACACAGATTAAAAACTCAGTGTTAAATGAAGGAAAATCTGTGTTACAATGAATACTAGGACACGTTGTAACAGACCTCGGATAGCAAAACTGGGAGTCTGAGCAGAAGAATCTTCCACTACATTAAGCAATATCTTCTTTTATGACCTCTATAATTTTGAGACATCATGTTCTTATTTACCAATAATTCTTTCCTTCAGCCCTAACCCTTCAATCAACTTACTTTATATTCTCATTTGCAGGTACTTCAGGCAGTTGCACAGTAATCATGCCATCCAAGTTGGTCTTCCCAATGAAGGCAGGCTTGGTACGTAGTACATCTGGTGCAGTCTTTGCTGTGACCCTGTGCTGCAGCCCACCAGCACTGTTTCCGCGATTTGTCAGCACGAACGAATATGACTTCTCAGGCTTCAGGTTGACAATTAACTTCTGTGTGGCTCGGCCATCTACTTCTTCTACCATTTTCCCATCATCATAAAGAATCTAAAGAGATAAAACCAATCAAAAAAATCTGATGATCAGAGAGGCAAAATATATTTTCTAAACCAATGTGCCCTTGCTTATGGAAAATGTATATATAGTCAATTCTAATTTTAGGTGACTTCTAAGCCCATGAGTGGTCATAATTCTGGAGATCACATCAATTTTCCTGTCATTTCCTACTGTGTCATGATAAAATGTTTCCAAGCCTATCAAAAATATACAAAGATATATATATATATATATATATATATACATTTACCAATATTAGACCTTTCAGTTGTATGTGATCTCAATGGAATATGTGCAGAAAAGCTGTATGTTTCAATGTATTATCAATATTGCTAATTTTCTAAAGGTTTTGGTTCTTCTTTCTAAATATATTTTTACTTTCCAAAATGTTTCTCTATTTCTTATTTCATAAATATGTACTTACTAACATCTCTTAATGGCAAGTCAGAGTTTAAAATGTGCCAACAATACAAGCCAGCGAATAAATTCAGAAACCCCCAAGGTATTTTAATATAAATAGGTAGAAACCATGTACATTTCATTCTCTGGCTGAAAAACAAAAGCACTAGCTTAGATGTAAAAAGTTCAAGTTCAAAGTAGTAGGTAACTTACAAGTGATGCCAGCCCTGGGTTTAAGCTCCTGCTCTCTCTTCAGAGTGAAAAGAACACACTTGCAAAGCGCCCAACGATCTCCCATGTGAAAGTCACAAACGAGAACAGCAAGGACATGTGGCCAAAATGAAGTGGTCTGCTTGCGGTGCAAATAACTTACCCAGATAAACGGTCCCCTCTACTTTTATCTGTGATTTCTTACTAATGAGAAAACAACTTACTTTGAAAGGCATGGCAGAGTTATAATTCTCTGGAATCTCCCAAGACAGCAACACGGAAGTCTTCATTACTGCTTTGACATGAAAATTTTTTGCAAACACTGCTGGAAAAGGAAAAACAGTGTATTTAAACTATTCTTAAAACAGATGACCTGTCCTTTCCACCATGGACCACAGGGCTTATGCTAGATGCTGTCTACTTTGATCGGAGAGAGAGAAGTATGATTTTCCTACCTGTTTAGAGCATTCATTTTAATACCCCAGTCTCATAAAGATCTTTCCTTTCTCTCCAATTCAGCCAACTATATTTTGTGTTTTCCTTACCTGAGGACATTGGGGTGCTGTCAGCCAGACTTGCTTGACATTCTATAACTGAAATCTAAGGCATCCAAGACGTAGTAAGTTTTACATACTTTACCTTTTAGTTTTTGCTGAACCTATTAATATGAATGGGCTGATCAGTTATTATAGCTTCAAAATACTGATTTCCAAAGACTGATATTCCTTTAAAGGAGGAAGGCCGTAAGCAGACAAATCCTACCTTGATCCACAGGCAGTGTCCTGAACTGGACACTGGGACTATATGGCCCGGGCCCTTTGCTCGTATGAGCACGTACTTTTACATCGTATGTGGTATCTGGTTTTAAGCCAGTGAGTGTCATAGTGGTGTCAGCTGGAACAATAAGCTGCTCCATTGGGAGAAGGGGGATGTTGATGTCCCTATAAAGAAGGGTATACTTGGTGATAATGCCATTTCTCTCTGCCAGGACAGGTGGTTGCCAAAATAACTGGACGGAGGTTGAAGTAGTGCTTTCTGAGTGAAGGTTTTGAGGGAATCCAGTTGGTACTTCTTCTGGAATGGAAATTTCCTTCACCATCTCCTCCCCAAAGCCCACTTTGTTTCTGGCTGAGAGCCTAAAGACATATGATGCTCCTTTGTGGATGTCTGTAGCTGTAAAGTGATCTTCTTTTTCAGAGAACTCGAGAGTAGTAAGTGGCTCCATATCCTTGCGGCCAAATTTTAGACGGTAGCCCTGAAGAGGTCCGAATGTGTCCACAGGAGGGTGCCACTGAATGAGAGCAGTATTCATCTGAGTGTGGTTAATCACAAGCCGAGGTTTCCCTGGAACTGGAGCACATGGGATGGAGTGGTAAGACCAATCAATGTGAATGTCCACATTTCAGTCATTGCCAAATGAGGGAGTTCCACTCTACCGGTATTCCCATTTTCTTACTTACCCAAACAAAACAAAACAAAACAAAAAAGGCAATGTCTGACCTACATACCTTTGTGGAAATATGCTCCTTGTCTTACTTTATTAAAGTAGGCTGAGATACTAGAATTTGATAACGGACACAAACAGAAATAATCATTGAAACAACAGCTTAAGGGAATTTTTTTTGATACCTGCACATTTTAAACCTCCACACATAAAGGTTCATATCAAAGAAAAATTAATTTGAGCAAAGATCAGCCAATTAGATATCACTAATAAGAATAACTATAATGATTATTTATTCATTGAGTATGTGCAATGTACCGGCGCCATGCTAAGCACATTGCATATAGTATTCACAATTGGTTTACACTCCTGACTCCTCACTACATTCTTGGATTAGTTATTATTATCTCTATCTTCTATAATGAGAAAATGAGGCCCAGAGAGGTAGAAAACTGTCCGAGGCCAGCGAGTAACAAGTGAGAAAGCTACAAGGCAAAACCCAACTCTGTCTGAGTCAATTGCTTAAATGCTTAATTGTGCTGTTATGTTGCTTAAAACTTAAACAAAATATGAAATAATATCACACTGACTTACTATGAATCTAATTTGCACTTTCTGTCTAACTTTACTATCCACATCATTCATCTTCATCAAGTTCTTCATCTGTGAAGTGGGAATTATATTAAGATCTACTTTATATTGTTCTTGTGAATAATAAATGAGGAAATTCATGTGAAGTCTTAGCATGAGGTTCTGCATTCTATTAATACTAATCAATTATTAACAATCCAAATATTAAACTTTTTATGGTGAAGGGCTAGCTTCCAATGAGTACAGAATTTATTTACCTTTTAAGTTAGAAATGTGAAGAGTTCTAATCTACTCATTCAATGCATTATTATATCTGTATTTCTTTTTAATGGAGAGCAATTATTCCTGGAATCCACAACAAAAGACATTGAGGGAGGAACATCAGAATCAAAACTAAACCAAGTTAACAGAAAGAAGAAGAAAGGCCAACTATGGTGGCTCATGTCTGTAAACCCAGTAGTTTGGGAGCTGAGGTGGTAGGATTGCTTGAGCCAAAGAGTTCAAAACCAGCGGCTGGGTGCAGTGGCTCACGCCTGTAGTCTCAGGACTTTGGGAGGCAGAGGCGGGTGGCTCACTTGAGGTTGGGAGTTTGAGACCAGCCTGACCAACATGGAGAAACCCCGTCTCTACTAAAAACATAAAAATAGCCGGGCGTGGTGGCGCATGCCTGTCATCCCAGCTACTCAGGAGGCTGAGGCAGAAGCTGCAGTGAGCCGAGATTGTGCCACTGCACTCCAGTCTGGGCAACAAGGGCAAAACTCCATCTCAAAAACAAACAAATAAACAAACAAACAAACAGCCTGAAAACAGCTTGGCAACATAGCAAGACTCATCTCTACGGAAGAAAAAAAAAAGGCATGGTGTCACATGTCTGTAGTCTTAGCTACGCAGGGGGCTGAGGTGGGAGAACTGCTTGAGCCAAGAGTTTGAGGCTACAGTGAGCTATTGATCACACCACTGCTGCCCAGCCTAAGTGACAGTGAAACTGTGTCTCAAAATTATGAACGTGAAGAAAAAGAAAGATGGTAGGAAAGGAGGAAAGCTTACAGTAATGGGAGACAGGTGACAAAAAATCATACCATAGGGATATAGATTAAGGTAAAAAAAATCACTAAAAAAGATTATGAGACAATATATAGAATATTAACCTCAGAGATGGACTGATTAGCCTCTTCATTTTGTATTTCAGAAAGTGAGACCAGGTGAAGATGTGCTCTGCTCTCAGAAATAACATTAAGATATTTACTTCCTTAACCAATGGAGCAACAGTTTTGTTTCACATGCTGGGAAGATTCATAGCACGCTTATGTAACTCAGCTAACCCACAATGTATGAGAATAATACTCTCTAAAGTTTTTAGATAAACAATTACCCAATAATGTGTGTTGTGTTATATATGTAAAACATGTGTGTTGCATTGTATATATAAAACACGTGTGTTGAAGGTAGGCCCAGGAACCACATCATTGTGTACTCACTGTGTTCCTCAGGAAAAAACGCATCCAGAGATCTTAACAACCAACTAACCCTCTCAGAACACAATCCATCCATAAGCTGGAGACCGTGTGAACTATTCCATTTGCTTTTAATGTATTTACAATTATCTTAATTTTAAAATAGTACTTTAAGGTAGAGACACTGGCAGACATCTTTAATTCCCCTTTGTGTATACACAGCATTTACATGATTTGTTCATGAAAATGTCAGTGATGGTCTCTAGGATTAAACACCTGAGTCTCTGCTGTGAAAAATCCATGGTGAAATAGAGCTTTCAGCAGAGAATACAGCCTTCATATGAAACTCAGTTGAAACAAGTGGGTGGAAACACAACTATTAATTCTCAACATTCTCCAGGACAACAGATTAAAAATATTTATTAAAATTTTTTGAAATTGTAGTTCCAATGAACTGCATAATAATATATACACTGTGTATCCTGTTTCTGTAAGATGCATGTAAAGCTAGGATAAATAAAAATAATTTCTTGATATACCACAAATATAGATTTCATTCTAATATTTGTCATTTATGAGCATGTTCTTATTAACTGATGTTTCACTTTATAATATTGCTATAGTACACATTTGGAGAAATATAATGGGCTGGCAAAGTCTAGAAAAAAACCCACTGACTTTGTAAATGTATATTCTTCTGTGGGAGTCAAAGCTTAGGATGGAATAATCTCTTTTGCTTTCGATGTTGGCATGACCTTTCTTATTCTGGGACAGAAAGGCTTGTCGGCTTGGAATCACAAGATCAAAGTAATGATCTAGCAATAAGAGCGTTAGCTCTGACCTACTGGCTTCCCCTGCTGTACACAAGGATCTCAGTCTGCTATCTATTGCCAAACCCACAACAGTCATTCCTTCCCTGGACAGAAGTTTTACTAAGCCTGAAAACTATGAGACAACCAGTCTGGAAGTGCCATGAAGCATACAGGAAGGGCTCAGTAAAGAAATGAATGCTTGTGCAGCTTGGAGAAGAACTCCCAATTATCACCTCAGGAGAGGTTGACCCCATGAAGGGTCACACGAAGGGATGCCCAACATTTCCATAAGCATGTGAATAATAGAAATAGTAAATGCAGTTTAAATAGGTTGGAGTAAGGGTTTGGGACAGTTGTGATATTTCATCCAGGGAATCACTGATAGGATAAAAAGGGGAAAAGGAATGAGGAGAGAGTTCTATATCATTAATACATAGTTAAAAAGAATTCTCCCAAACTCCACAGATTGGCAATGGAACTCACTGCATTCCTGGCTTCCAGAAACACTATAGGTATCAAACATTTACCAACAATTCACTTAGTGCAAATACTTGTACACTGGCACACAGGTATTTGAGTAAGGAAATAAAGACGGATACAGCAGGGTCTATGTTCTCTAACACAGGCATATTCCAGTTGGGAAAATAACGAGGTGGGATAGATTGTGCGATCTGTGGAGTCTGGCTCAGGTTTCTAATGCTTTAGGGTTATTCTGTAGACTACTTTTATAGGTCATGCCAGCTGTTGGTTCAATGGTTCTGCTCACTCCAGCACTGGAGCTTGAGGGTTGGTAAGATGAAAGGGTCTTAAATAATTACTCAGGGGAGTCAGAAGGTCACTTTTTGGCCAGGTCTTAGCGAACATATTGGAAGAAGCAGAGAAGGTCCAGCTACAAAGTAAATAACTCTAATTTATGTCATGACATATAAACTCTTCCCCCTTTTACATTTTCTTATTCTCTTACATTCTTTAAAAAATCTCTTAGGACTTCAGAATTGGTATATACGTGTGGTTGCCCTTTACTTTTTAGCAACTGCAATCATTGGCGATCAGCCGAGGTACTTAGTTGCAATGGCTCTAAACTTAGCCCCAATTTAACCTAGTACCAAAGCAACAACAATCATAATTGACTGGACTTGGGCTAATATTTCCAAATTCTCCCTGTCACAGTCATCTTTTGATTATCGTTAACATAGCTGTTCAATATAGTACTGAAATTCAGGTAAAAATATACAGAAAATGTCAAACCAATGAATTTTCTGTTTGCCTTTAACCTCAAGGCCTCAGGACTAAACTAAATATTACAATACAGAATAATGGGAGTATTAACAAAGAAAATACAGATATTTCATAATGATTGAAACATAAAAGCCAACATTTTCTTCAGAAGCATCCTTCAAGTTATATGAATCTCCTGTAGATTATACTTAAACTATGATCAGTACTCTTGTTTCAAAGATATGATTATTTACAGGTTCTAGAAACAAGGTATAATAAACAAACACCCCACAATCAGGAAGTTTACTATTAAAATAAAATTTCAAGAGAATTCCTGAATTCTTTGTGGGAGCTGTAACTAAATACCTTTACAATTATGATTATTAGGAGCCCACATCTGTGAGATAAATTCAGTAATTCTCCACAGTCACATAAATATACGAGGATTTTTAGTATGGTATACAGAACAAAACAAATTGATATATCCACTAATCGCCTAGGGATAAACCATGAATAGGGGCTGCTTACGCAAAGAAAAACTAGAGCTTCGCTCTTAAAGGAATTAAATTTGGATTCTTCTACTTTCTTCCCAGGTGCAGTGGGGAGGTCTTACAAAAGTAAATGTATAGGCATCTAAATTGCAAGCATTTTCTATCTCAATACCGAAGCCTCTATTGATTAAGAAGGATCTAAAATAGTGAATGAAAATGCCAAAATAATTCTATATATGAATAAGTTCTAAAATTCTAAAATGTCTACTGTATGGTAACTAAAAAGGGATGAGATGGCATTAGTGACGTTAAAATAGAAAAAATCATTCCTTTCTCTAAAATTCATATCCCTTGGCTATAAATCCTCTACTTTCTTGTCATCCTAACATGACCCTATATAATGGGCAACAGGGGAGTGGTGCTTAATATAAGACATTTCAGAGTTATTATGGCATATTTATAAATGTAGGTGAAGGAAATGCATGTTGTTCAATTTGAGATTGAACTCTTGGTTGTTGATGTTGTAATAGAGACTGGTTCCACAGCCAGATAGTGATCATGCCATCATGCCCCTCACTGAATACGTGTCTGCTCTGCAGGGCATTAAATTAGCTTGATGTAATGGTATTTTAAAAAAAAGCCCAGAAGATTCAGCCTTGAAGGATTTCGCCATCTGTAATCCCGCTGCCTGAGGCAATTCCAGGTGGTAGGATACGAGCGAGGCAAATCTTACGACATTTAGACAAAGCTGGCAGTGAGCACGGCACCCAGAGAGCACTCAGCATCACAGCTGTTCTTTCCTTTATGCCTTTACATAGAGGTATGTTCCTAAAAAGTTGTTTGAGAAGTGATTTGGGCGGAGTAAATCAAATCATGGTTTCCATGTTCACGGGAGATTGCTATATATGAGGATTGGAGGAGCGTCCTTCTGCAATTATCTCTTAATTTACTCATTCTACAATGTTTGCTCTTCCTTCATGCTGGCTTTTCCACACAGTAACCCTAAAAAGCACTGAAGAAGCCTTATTCTTTAGAAGGGAGTAATTTTATACTATTTAGCCTTCTTAATTTTCTTTTTCTTTTTTTTTTCTATCTTTTGTTCAATTTGGCTTCTTTAGAATTCCCACAGCAGGGGGTGGGGAAGACAAAAGGTAGAACTGTAAGTCATGAACCCAGTTTAAGATGGCAGCTCTTCTAAGGAGATTTGTTGTCCAGGGAAGTTGTCCAGGGAAGTTGAAATTGTTGTTTGACTTCCCTGCCCAGACCCCTTCCCTCCAGACCTTCATGGGACTTGATCCTTCACATCATTTGAGTCTCAAATAATCCTTCCTCTACAAGAACTTCTCAGCCCCTAGAGGCTGCCTGATCCTTAATTGCCTATACACTTTTACTTTTCATCTTACCACTTTCTGACATTCTATTTTATACTCCTTTCGTCACTTGTTAATTATCTAGTCCTATTCAGAAAGTAAATTTCATAAGTGCAGATTCTTGTTCTGTTTTGTTGATTGCTTCATCCCCAGTGCTGGTTACAATGCCTGACACACAGAAGCTGCTCAAAGAAATACTTGTTGAATGACTGATTGAATAGTTTGGACAAATTATGCACTTGGACTATTTTTTTCCCTGATCTATTTTTTTTTTTTACCCCTGAACTAAAAACACAAAAGTTGACCATAGTCCATTTATTTCGTCTGATTTTATAATAATAAAAGCCTGCTAGAAGCTAGCCATACCATTTAGAAAGTTAGTATTACTATTCAAGGCACATATATGCGCAGGCATGATTACCTGCCCCAGTGGTGGACACCAGTTTGGGCTTGCTGCGAGCACCATCTCCTTTGGTTGTGTAGGCTGTGACCGTAAGGGAGTAGGAAGTTTCAGGCTGGAGCCCAGAAATGATCATGTCCTGAAATGACAAAACAGAATGTCACTGATTCAAAACATGCTACTAATGCCCTGGGGGAAAAACAAGGCCAGATGTCTGCCTTCATTCTGCAAATGCTCGCACATCCCTTGCGGCCATGCTAAGCCCTGGAAATTTCATGCCTGAGCTCATGCTATCGAGATCCGTTTTCATGCTGATATCAAAGGGGTGTCTTCAGGCATCTTGGGAGGTAGTTCTTACGGTATTTATTAGTCAAAGACATTAAATCTGGAGCCAGACTTCCTGAATTCTTCAACTTTCATGTCCTTACTAGCTTGGACAGACCAAGTACGTTTACCTATCTGTGCCTCCATTTCCCGTGTGAATGTTGGAATTATAATAGGACCCCATAGGATTTTATGAGTTATATGAGGTAAACTCACAGAACTATGCCTGACTTCTAGGAAGCATTCCATGAAAGAGGGATTATTTTATGCCAACAGCTCTCCACACACATCCACTGTAACCCACAGACTGCAGATGCGGCTGATGCCAGCACAGTCTTGTTTTATCACTATGGAAGAATTTTATCAAATGGTTGTTGTTGGACCAGATACCCTGAGAGAGAATTGGCTTAGGGCTCTCTTATTGATTGATTGTATTATCATGTTTATTGGTTATTTGTATAGGCTATGAGCAGAAATCATTATCCACTGAGGAGAATTTTCACACACATTAAAAAGCAGCCACAAAAGCAAAGAATACAACTGGACTTTAGTTTTACCGCATCACCAGTATGTGTTCAATTTATTTGGACTTTCTAAAAACGTTAAATACCACATACTATTTACCAAAATTCTTAGTTTTCTCTTAGTCAGGGCCCAAAGTGGTGGTGGTTATAAGACCAGATGGTCTTTGATCTATTCCTTTAAACTACGGGTTATGGGATTCTTTAGAGATTCTGGCTATTAACTTATTCCAGTATTTTAAGAACAAATACCAGAGCTGCATGTACACATGCGCACTGAAACACACAGACTCACACACAGAGCAATATAAAAACCCTTTCAGATTTTTGGCACAGCTGTGTTTTCAAATTGAATATGGATAAATTTAGGAAAATACACAATGTCATTGTCTTCCAAATCTAAAGACAATGTGACTGACGAGTGAATGAATTATACTGTGTGAAATACAGTAGGTTTTTTTTTTTTTTTTTTTTTTTGCATTGCAAGGCTGTAACAGATACCATAGAGCTCAATTGTTGAAGCTGACTCTAAATATGACAGCTTCTGACAACATGCTTTCTCAAAAGAGCAGGAATATCTCATTGTGGAAATTCAAGAAGTTCAGATACCATCCTGAAGAGTCACTGGAAATTTCATTATGCCATTTAAATGGGCTATTTGGGAGAGATGTTGTATTTCCAGGACCTTGGAATGGTTTCCCTAACATTACAGAGGATAGAAAAACCAAGTAAACTACCCAAGAGCAGTATTCTAAATGACAGCAGACACACTGACTATGCCGAAAACTATGATGATTAAATGCCAATATTATTGTTTCCAAGGTTGCCCTCACATGCCACCGGAGTAATGCTGAAAAGCAGGCATGGCTAACTAGAAAAAGCAGCAAGGCTTGCTTTCATCACCAAATTTTGCAGCAAGAAATTATGCACTCTGGGCTTTATACGTTTCTTATCATGAAATTAGAGTTAACCACACACATCCATTCTCTTGCCCAGGTTGTTAGAGGATAACAGACGTAACGCAATTTGAAATGCGTCAAGTACCCTGCAGTGGTATAATCTCAACTGGACTCACCTCTCTCTGCCATGATCATATCCCTTCTTGGATTACATTTTATTTCTTTAAGAGGTGGGTACACTTCCTTCCTTGGTTGTTTCAGTATGCTCTGTGAGGTGATGTGCCTGGTACTATGGCCATAATTCCTTATTCTCTTTGTATCCCCCTGTCCTGTCTCCACTTTGCTTCTTGTCCCTGACTGTTAAAAGTTGGCATACCTGAGGTTCTGTCACAGTCACTGGTCTACTGTTTCTCTCTAATCTTAAACAAACAAACAAACAAACAAACAAACTGCATTCATTTCTAAACCTTAGGTAATTATTCCTGCCTATATTCCTGATTTATTTCAGCTGTGACTTCCAATCTGCGCTCCAGTGGCATATACACTGTAAATATCTGCTGGATATTTTCCTGTGACTACCCAGTGTTACTTCAAGTTCAAATGAACTAAAACTTAAAAATCATTCCTGGAAGTAGACTCCCCTTCCTTACTTCCATATTTTAATGAATGGTAACACATTTGCAAAACTTATGAGCTATCTTTGACCTCTTTCTCTTCAATTCTTAGCAAGTTTTTTTGCCAATTCTTCCTTTTATTGATCCTAAGTATTACTTTTTCATTTCTACTGCCTCAACTCTGTTGCATTTTTATCACTTCATGACTAAATTAGCAAAATAACTCTTTTTACTTGCTTTTCTATCTGCCACCTTTTTACTCTCTAATCTATCCACTAAGTCACTGGTTTTTAAACTGCAGGTAATGACCCATTTAGTAGGTTGTGAAATCAATTTAGTCAGTCATGACCAGAATTTAAACAAACAGAAATGAAATGGAATAAACTTGAATACTTAATGTTAGTGCTTATTATACAAAATATGGTTCTATAAAATTTGTATTTTAGTTAAACATATGTGTGCATTGAATCACGACATATAATGTATTTCTTACTGTGAGTTATAGTCAAAGAAGTTTATGGTCAAAAACGCTGCTGCACTGGCAATCCCACGAGAACTGATACCTTGGACACAGTTACAAGATTCCCAGTAAGAGTCCTGTGCATTGGCAGTAAATATTTATTCAGTGAATGGAAGAATATCTTCCTGTCAGCCTTTAACTCATTTTTAAAAATTTCTCCTATATCGCTCTAATATTGAAAAGTTAAAGACTGACTGGCCAGCTTTTTGGCTTGACTCTTCTGGTTTTTCCAGTATTATATTATAGTTGACCTCTTAGCTCTATTTACCACTGAGTTACTTACAGGAAGCCTTCATTTATATCAAATTGTTAGGCTCACTGTCATGTGACTACACCACATGCTCAACTGTCTCAATGACTGGTTTTGCTGTGCTCAACTTAAAAAAACATATATGTTCCACCTCCAGCTCCCCAACACACACACACACACACACACACACACACACACACACACACAAACACTTTTTCACTTATTCAGTCTTTAATCATCTCTTAAATTCTCAACTGAGCTTCAGGACTTCTTTTACTATCTTGGACCACTGTCTCTGAATTCATAGCTCTTACTGACACTGTCCACTAATTTATTAATGCATGGTACACTGCTGTAGGCCATATATTTTGCTGCATTTTACAAAACTTTTCAGAACTTTACTCTTCCTTAGCCACTTAGAATATAAACACTAGAAAGGCAGGTGTCACATCATGTGTCCCTTGCAGTGGCATATACATAACAGTCCCTCAATAAATAACATAGAACTTTCATTCAAATATTTTAAAAACATTCCTCCCTCAGCAAGATACTTTCTACTTCTTGGCATAATCCACTCATCATTCAAATATGTATGGGTAAAAGTGAAGAACAGCCACTTCTAGTTAGAGTTAATCAGTGCCAGATCTGTATCTTGTTATCCACTGGATATGTGACCCTGGAGTAGGATTTATGAGCAGCCTACACCAAACAATCTGACATCTCCAGTCTGCAATGCCTTCATTTAAAGCAAGCTTGTCCCACATGCAGCCCAACACAAACTTGTAAACTTTCTTAAAACATTACGAGATTGTTTTCTTTTTTAGCTCATCAGCTGTCATTAATGTTAGTGGATTTTATGTCTGGTCCAAGACAATTCTTCTTCTTCCAATGTGGCCCAGAGACGCCAAAAGATTGGACAACACCCCTGTATTTTAAAGCATGCCTCCTCTGACTGTCACAAAGCAGAGTTAGTAGCAGCCATCAAAATAAATATCACAAGCCCACGACATTTCTTACGCAGTCAATAGCACCATGCCGATTTCACAAAACAGAAACCAAAATAAAAAGTGCACCACATAGTGAAGATAACTTAAAAATAATTTGTTAGTTCATGCATCCAAGCAAACTGTGATGACAGATCACAAATAAGTGAAAGGATGTCAGAGAAAACAAGCATATATAGTCTGCTTATGACAAAACAGTCAAAAATTACTCACATGTTCAGTAGTATCATCAAATTCCCACTGATTGAGAATAAGAAGGTTGGGAGGAAAACAAAATAAAAAGAAAAAAAATTTAAAGCCTTATACAGGCACTGTTGCCCTTCTTAGACTAAAAAAATTGAAAAAACGAACAAAGCAGTGTGTACAATAAAATTCCAGAGAATGTGTGTTTTGCTGCCACCTCCACCTCTGATTGGGAAGTCAAATTAAATATCCTTTGTTACTGTTATCGCTAAAACCAGCTAATATTCTTTAAATGTATGGTTCACTGAAACACAGCAATGAGGCACAGAAAAAGTGAATATTTCTACTCATACCCTACTCATATTTATTTTGACTTCTATCTTAAGTTACACAATTAAAAGTCACTATTGAGATTAATATCTTTCACTATATTTAACACTTATAGCTTCAATGAAGTCCTGTGAGATGTAATGAAATTTCAGTGAAGAGTCAAGGAAAATAAATGAGATGGGAAAGAAGGAAAATACACAAGAAAAATCAGCAATTAATAAAGAAAAGACAAAGAAGAAGAGGAAAAAAAGACAGAGTTGACATTTAATGCATTTGGTATTATATAATTCCGTTAACTACCAGATTTTACAATGGAAATGGGACAGAATTACTGTTCTATAATGTAAAATATCTAAGAACCAAAGGAGAACATCAAAGCACGATGGTCATATTGTTTTCTTTTCCATAATTGTAGACTTATATGATAAAACATAGTGATGGTTTTATTAATTTTATAACTTTCTTTTTATAGGCACTACATAATAATTATTGACAAAAATCAAGTCAATGGCCCCTTTCCAGTGTTGAAGGGGTATTATGAAGCTCTACTGCATTTACGGAAGTGGCCTTGGGCTAGATAAGAGAGCCGTGAATCCAGATCCCTTTGCTTAGAATGTTTCAAAACTGAAGAAAACATAAAGGCTTTTGAGAGTTGACTTGTATTAAGACTTCTGGGGTAAGTACTTTCCTTAGAGGCACAGAGATATTTATTGCTCTCTTTTTTTATATTTATTTATTTATTTATTTTGAGACGAAGTCTTGCTCTGTCGCCAGGCTGGAGTGCAGTAGTGCGATCCCGGCTCACCGCAAACTCCGCCTCCCGGGTTCACGCAATTCTCCTGCCTCAGCCTCCCTAGTAGCTGGGACTACACAGGCGTGTGCCGCCACACCCGGCTAATTTTTCTATTTTTAGTAGAGTCGGGGTTTCACCATGTTGAGCAGGATGGTCTCGATCTCTTGACCAGGGGATACGTCCGCCTTTACAGACAAGAATGTAGAACTGGGCAACCTGGTGCCACAGTTTTCAACTTGCTTCATAACCTTTCTGACTTTCACACAAAGAAAGGCATTTTCATTTGAAATAAATTTCAGATATTTTATAAACTCCATCCTTTTCCCTGCCAAGTCACCAATTTCTTGGATAATGAAAATATTCCAATGATCATAATATCCCATCCCCATGATATCTCATCACCATTAGATACAGCAAAGGTAAGCTAGTATATGAGTCATGTACAATTTTCAGGATGGTAGTTGCAAGTTGAAATCTTCATCTTCCTTTCAGGAAAATATGTAAAACCCAAGTGAATTTATTATGGGACTATCTCTGCATCACCTCTAATTTTTGAAAAATTGTGAAAATTTTCAATGCTCTGTTTTAAACAACTAATTATAAAACCAGGTTGTGATACCATAGTTGCAAACCACTGCCCTAAGATCAATACAATTTCTCATATACTCAACTATTCTGTTTCAGTACTTTTTTTTTTAACCTTGGTTCAACATAAGGATCCCATTTATTCTCTAGGAAATTCTGATTCAATTTTTAATATCATTGTCACCATCTTCATTTTCTGAGACAGGAAACAATGAGTTTCATCAAATATGTAATTTGATGAAGAAGTACTAAATATAATACTGAGTAACTGTACCTGAATAAAAATGTCTATTCTTCAATGGAAGAAGACATACATTTAGAAATTAGAACAACTAAGTTCCAAGTTGTTTTAGCACAGAAGAAAATAGATTCCATCAGCCAAATTGCAGTTTAGAAATCTTCTCTTTGACTCAACTAAGACAATCATTTTTTGAAGTCAGAAAGGCAAACTCAAATATGGTTGTAAAGGGCTGAATATCTGTATTTTAAGGAAAAAGTAACATGTTTTTAATCAGACTTGAGTGTCATTTCATTACAATTCCCTTCCTCACTTGATGGTAACTCTGACTGAAAAGATCAATATGCATCAATGTGTAATGAAAACTAGAATTTTGTACAGGATTTTTTAAATGTTGAAAAACTAAAATAAGGCCAAATGCAAGATATGAACTAAGACACACTTATATAAAAATCGAGATACATAACTTCAGAGGCTTACCTGTGCATCAGCCAGCATGACATCTTTCAGCATGGGCTGGCCCTTGGGCTCACCATTTTCCATCCTCACATAATGTACCTGGTATCCTCTTATCTGGCCATGCTGTTTATTGGGCACAGGTGAGCGCCATGAGACTTTAACAGATGTTGAGTTGACAGCCTCCACCTCGACTTTGCGAGGAGGACCACTAGGAACTGGAACAACATCATTGGATAAAAGAAATTATAGGCACTTGTCCCACCCAATCAGAGCATTTTCTGCATTTTCTTTACTTAGGTTTCTTTTTCAAAAAATGGGTAAACCCACTATGTTTCCTTTGAAGAATACGAACATTTTCAACCAATGAAAATGCTTAACCAATCTGCTCTACCTTTTAAGAAAAGATCAAAAAACATGACCGATGCAAAAAAAAAATGGAAGAAAAAAAGAGTATCAGAGAAATAGAAAAACATGTAAAAAATGTACAAAAGCCAAGGAAGATGCTTTGAGGTTCAAAGCATTAAAGCACAAAGAGGTATAGCATTGAAATAATAACAAAAACTGGCTGTTGATTGTTGTGTGTTTTTTAAAGGTTTCTTTTTAAACAGCAGAATAAAAAGATTCTTGATTATATGGATTATCTTCTCTTTTTTCTCATATCAAAGGTATTCCATACAAAAGATGCCAAAAATTGAATGTTGAGCATCAATGTTTCTGAAATATGTAAGACAAAAAGGCAACAAAAAGAAGGTAGTTTTGAAAAGTTAACTTCAAAATGTAAAAGAAGTGACTACAAAAAGCCAAGAAAAACACAGAAGACTTTAGATGGAGGTACAGAGACGGGCTGGATTGCAAGACCATAGGAGCCAACAGTCCTTTTAAAGAGAAGCAAATTACTGCATTGAGATTTAAAAAAAGAAAGAAAAAAAAAAGGCCAGGCTGCAGCAAAGACAAGTCTTTGTCAAAAATACTAAAGCAACTGCAATGCTGGGTAAAAAGATGAGCAGAGAAAAAAGATTACTGTTAGCCTATTGAAAGACAGCAGACCAAGACTGTGTCAGAAGGGTGCAAACTGACGTAGCGGAGGCAACATACCATCTTCATCGGTTCGAATCAACACGGACAAGCTCTCAGGGCCAGGGCCGACATCTGTATGGGCCGTCACAGTGATCCGGTATTCAGTCCATTTTTCCAGTTGTTCCAAAAGGTATTTGGTAGTGTCCGAAGGAATTCCCAAAATCTCGTGAGGCTTGTCATCTTCCCCATCCACTGCAGTATACTTGATGGAGTATT
Source organism: Colobus angolensis palliatus (assembly GCF_000951035.1). NCBI lineage: Eukaryota > Metazoa > Chordata > Mammalia > Primates > Cercopithecidae > Colobus > Colobus angolensis. Next base: position 1,794,821 of record NW_012114733.1, on the reverse strand, counting down.
CAGTGATAATGCCATTCTGTTTTTCCACTGGTGGAGGTTGCCAACTTACCAAAATACTAGTGGAACTTGGGCTGGTACAACTAATGTCTTGAGGAGGAGCTGACGGCTCTTATTTTGGTAGTGAGTTAAAGGAGGATTTAAGTGAAAGGACAGGAGTGGTTGAAAAAGAAAATGATAAAACAAAAGAAAAGGCAAAAATAAATAAACGAACAATAAGGACGAAACAAAAATAAGGCTATGAAACTTAAATTCTAATGACAAATTATGTACCTTGGCTTAGTAATATGAATAAACCAAAAAAATGAATTAATGACCAAAAATAACTGTTAAATAATGGGGTGGGGGGAATATGTGAAAATGAGACCTCAAGATAATGGAGCCTCAAATAAAATTACCTACCTGCGATATAAATTCTTCTTCTAAACCAATCCCTCAGTATCTCCCACCCCCACTATACTGACTACCCAGCTTCAAAAAAGTTGCAAATAGTGCTAGCATTTACTTGAGGGTCTGATGGTGCTTCACAGATGTTGTTTCCAAGCTTTCCCTTCTATATTCTAGAATGAGGATGGTTTACATACGGTACTCATTTGCGAAAGGCTTCTTAAGTGTGAAAAGTTACAATAACCGCTAATGCCCTTCTACCAGTTCCAATTAAAAATAAGTAAGTCAGCAACAAACCTAAGAGGGTTCACTCTATCTGAAAAACTGAGTTTGCCTGACCAGTTTTAATAATAATAAAAAAATGTTAACATTGATCGTAGCCCATACACAGTGAGCATGCAGAATCAATAAAGGATGAAAATGCAGAGTTCAAGGTTTACCTACCCGAGGGCAATGTCAGGCTTGTTGATTCTGACTGTAACTTGTACTTACCCTACGTCAGCTTTCAGCTTTTTAATTATAACTCTTCTTGAGACACCATTGCTAGTGAAGAATTAGACCCCACCAGCAAAATTTGGTAAAATCAATAATAAGCATTTATCCCTTACAAAATGTCAATAACACAGTCATTAAAAAGAACTGTTTTTTTCAAACCCAAGTATCAACTGGAAAAGATATAACTTATGTGCAAAATTTCTTTCATTTTGTACATATTCATACAACATAGGGTTTATATTAGAGTTAAAAGATATGCTTTCCTACTGCCCATTCTAAATTAAACTAGTCACTTTCTGAGAAATTATTTTCCATCAAATTAACCAAACATTATGATTTCAAAAAATTAAAAACCAATAAAAGACAGCACAATTACTACTATTATTTAAAATGTAATAACGTATGTTCCTAAAGAAGAACAAACAAGTGGGCAAAGATAATACAAATCCATATACACACACATATATTTTTAAAGTAATGTATATGGTACAGTGAATAAAGCAATCCTATGTTTTATATTTGAATGTGTAGTTTGGGGATTTCCCTAGACTCTGTAAGTCTTAATATTATGGAGTGCCAGGTGTATTCAATTGTTCAGGGGATTATCAGTCTTTCTTAATTTACGTGCCTTGTGTTCATTATTACAGTCAATCAAAATAAAAGCTCTCTGTATTGACAAAAAAGGAATCCTCATAGGACAGCCTTGTAAATTTGGAATAAGATTTGCAAAACCACTAGAATCTCATTTTCTGACTGATTCTGACTAGGGGTTCTTATACCTCAAATTATAAAACTATTTTATATGCATTATCATTATTCATAATAAATTGAGTTGTTCATGTAACAGCAAGGACTCATTTGTAATTCTTTTTAAAAAGCTGATTTGGTTTTCACTAGGGCTATCTTCAGACTTCCTATTTTGTGAGAATATATTAAATACCATTTGAAAATTTTACTTTAATAAAATAAGGAATAGATAAGCGTTTGATGTGCTTATAAAAAGTCTATTCAATTTATATGTACATGTTAAAAAAGTGAGGTTTGTAAACCATGCGAAATACGGTATTGAAGCATGTAACATTTCTCTTAACTAAATGCTTGGTTTTAAGAAATTATCTTCTACAATACTATTTATCAGCCTGCCTGGAATTCAAAGCAGACATACAGGGAATGCATTAATTTACATGCTTATGCCTTTAAATGAAAGAAAATTTTATGGGAATAAACAGTAATCACTAACAGATTAAACAGGATCCTAATCCTTTTCATGTGAATAATCATGCTTTAAGAGGGAAAAACATACATTTTATTATCAAAAAACCCTGAAAGTTTTCAGGTTTCTATAGAAAATGAAATGGTGGAAAACTTGCTTATTTATATGGAAGGAAATTAATCTTTTAAAACATAAATATCAGGTTTGCTGATAGGTCTAAATACGAGGTCAACAGAGCATCTTCTTGACAAAATTCAATGTATTTCTATTATAGATATCTATTGTATAATTCACTATATCAAAAAGCAAAGACAAAATGTCATACAAAGAAATCTAAAATAACTCAACAAAACTCTTCAATTCAAGGTAAATAGTATTTTTATCAGTGAATTGTAGACACTTACTAATAAAAAGCACTTAATAGTATTATAAGCCACCAAACTTTCTATCAAAAACAATCTCCTGTATAATACTTTATGCAAAACAATCTGCCCTGGGCACAATTAACCCCCATTGTGATAAACACAGCTATGCTTAAGGGTAACAGTTCCGAAAAGAAATTGAACGGGAGGAAACAAAACACAATTTAGAAGTGCAAAAATGTTTGCCATTATTCCATTGTTTCTAAATTTGTCCAGATACAGATTTTCTGTTAATGTTCCAAATTTCCACATGTACTACACACAGAGTTAATAAGAAACAAGTCATCAGACCTGAGCTTTTCTTAGTAGAAACAACTACATGAAATAAGGACTTGTTTGTTTACAAAGCTAAAGCCTGTGTGCTTAAAAAAAGTCTTTTTTTTTTGTCTTTTGCAGTCTCTTTCATTTGCCAAGCCCTCCTATGATTATTTTGCAGGGTTCTCAATGTGAATTTTGCTTTAAAGCCTTATAATTCATTAAACAGGGCTTGATCTAACTCCTTTCACCCACTTTTCACCCATGGAGGTCTGCCACCTTCTTTAAAAGTCTTTCAATGTGGGAAAGTGGGATCTGTTATTTGGATCAAGTGTGAGACCAAAATAAGTCACAGTTACACTTTCATCTGTGAAGTGTGATGCATACTAACCTAGAGACTACTAACTATTAAGCATATTAGCAGGTTTGCTTGTTGGTGAAGGTGAAAGCTACCAACATCTACCAGAGGAAACAAAAAGGCAGAAAGTAAGCAAAGAGAGACACCTACTTGACTGCATGGTTCTAGCTGATATTTCTGCAGTAGAAGCACCCAGGCCTTGAGGGGAGCGTGCAGCCAGACGGAAATAGTATAAGCTGTTTGGTTTCAGTCCTTGCAGCCTATATGATGTCCCTGGCTCAATGGTAATTCGTTGCTGGAAGCAATAAGAGAATGTGGTCATCTTCAGTAAGATTCGTGCAAATAGTTTTTAATCACACTGTCTGGACTATCAGATTTCTATCATCAGGTTATAATCTCATCGAAATATCACCAAAGGAGTCAACAGTGAGTATTATCCAGGGCTATACTAAGGAAATTATATAATGAAAATATCAGTTTAAAAGGCAAGTTTCTACAAAGGTAACTGGAAGAAGGGAAGTCGGAGATCTTTTTAATGATGACACAGTTAGCCAAATACATCAGATAAGAGGAAGACTGAGAGGCCAACACCCATGAGTAGGTTCTGCCCTTAAATGCGTGTATGTTGCTGTGACACAGATCACAACAGAAACTGACACCTGCCCCTAGTAGTGGAATCTGCCCAACATGTGCATTTTTAATTGAACAGATGTCTACCCATCTCCCATGACCTTCTGAAATCTCAATTGGAGGCAAAGAAAATATGACCAGAAGAGGCAACAGTAACCAGCATACAATTTACAAGAGGTTGTTATAAAAGAGATTTGAAATTGCCCAGTTTTGATGGGATAAAAATCACGTTAGTTACTAAAGAAAGTTGAACAATTTATCGGAAACCACATTACTACCCTAGGTTGATCTAAAATAACTGAAAACTTTCCTTTCTTTGTGAATATAGAAACCCACAGCCAGAAAAAAAAAAAAAAAATTCACAAATTTTTGTGGACTTTTGAAATACGATTTCGTTAATCAAATGCCACTGTTAATCAAATGCCATCCTGGCTAACACAGTGAAATCCCGTCTCTATTAAAAAACAAAAAATTAGCCAGGTGTGGTGGTGGGTGCCTATAGTCCCAGGTACTGGGGAGGCTGAGGCAGGAGAATGGCGTGAACCCGGGAGGTGGAGCTTGCAGTGAGCACAGATTGCACTCCAGCCTGGACGAGAGGAGCCAGACTCCATCTCAAAAAAAAAAAAAAAAAAAAAAAAAGAAGAAGAAGAAGAAGAATTCAAATATAAAACTAGAGAAACCATCCCTAGGGTATTCTGGCTTACAAATACAAAAGTTTTCAGAAATTTCGGATCCACCAAATAAGAAATAAAGGAATTCCCTCAATAAGCAATTGTAGAGCATAGTAGCTGAGCCAACATTCAAGCATCACAATTCTCCTTTACTCTTTGTATGTATGTGTGTAGGTGTGTATGTATGCATGTATTTTAGTTTGGTGGCGGTAATGAAGGTTTAAAATAATTCAAAGCTGATTTAAGCCTTATAGAAAACACCAATTGCTCAAGTTGTATCATGAACACTTTAAGTCATACCTGCATTTCAAGTATATAACTTTTTAAGTGTTTTTTTTTAATTGGCTTTGTTAGCTAAATCTAAATTTATATTGGCTTTGTTAGCTATATCTAAAAGCACTGCACTTAAAACCTATTCTTGCCGGGCGCGGTGGCGCAAGCCTGTAATCCCAGCACTTTGGGAGGCCGAGGCGGGCGGATCACGAGGTCAGGAGATCGAAACCATCCTGGCTAACAC
>NW_012114733.1:1728965-1789826 GCF_000951035.1 Colobus angolensis palliatus | reverse complement strand
AAGAAATGTGGCCGGGCGCGGTGGCTCAAGCCTGTAATCCCAGCACTTTGGGAGGCCGAGGCGGGCGGATCACGAGGTCAGGAGATCGAAACCATCCTGGCTAACACGGTGAAACCCCGTCTCTACTAAAAATACAAAAAAAAATTAGCCGGGCGTGGTGGCGGGCGCCTGTAATCCCAGCTACTTGGAGGCTGAGGCAGGAGAATGGCGTGAACCCGGAAGGCGGAGCTTGCAGTGAGCCCAGATTGCGACACTGCACTCCAGTCTGGGCGACAAGCGAGACTCCGTCACACACACACAAAAATAATAAAAAAAAAAATAACACCTATTCTTTTGAGATTCTGCTCAATTCAAACAGATGGAATAAAATAGTTTACAAGAACATATTAACTTATTACAATATCCAAAATTATGTACTACAAGTTAATTGATAGTAGTTCATTTAGTATGTGAGATTTTTAAAGATATTCTTTATTAGAACTCAGGGACTGTTTCGCTTCGTGAAGTTTTTTTTTTAAGATAAAAAATGCTAAGAGGCATAATAAAATGAATATATGAGTGGAGTTCTCAAATGTAGTCCCATTAACCCCTTTTGTCCTAATGTTCCCCATTGGATTTCACAATAATAAAAGAAACATATTTATTACTATTATGTATTCTCATTTTGAAAATGTTAGATGTATGTTAATATCAATTTCTATAACATATTCAAGCTGCACTCAAGAAGCAGTAGACCCTAACCATTAACAACACAGATTCTGGAACTTGATTGCCTAGACTCAAATCCCAGCTCTGCCATCCACTAGTGTGAGACTTCGAGCAAATTATTTAACTTTTTTTCAAGCCTCCATTTTATTATATGTGAAATAGACTAATAAGAAAGGCTAGCTCCAGTGCTACTATAAAAATTAGATGCATTAGAACAGTGTTCTTAATGAGTTAATTATATTGGTTTTTATTTCTTTTTTCAATGACAGATCAACAATTGCCATGCCTTCTACAATCTGTTATTTTATTTGCACAGCATACTCAAATGTTATATACACTCACCTTCATACCAAATACTTTATAGCAAACAAATTAACACTTGCTATGGGAAACCTTCATAGCAAGATTCATCTAGCCAAGGACTAGTTCATCTAGCCAAGGACTTTCATTAACATATAGAGCAAATGTAGTCACCTGTCCCCACAGTGACTTAAATACTTTCATGCAGAAGAGAAAGACAGTCGCCAAGTCTCACTGAGTATTTATTCTTCTATAACCTGATACATCTATGGAACTTGGAGCTCTGTCAGAAGCACATTCCAATAGGAGCAAGAATTATTTTGTTTTGTTTTTCCCCCAAGCCTCCAAATAACCACTCTGCTGTTTTTGTTGCTGTTGTTTTGGATTGGGTGGGGGGGACGGGGGCGGTCAAGTTCCTCTTTTAAGTAGTAAATCTTTTCCATCAAGGTCCTCAATAGCTATTTGACCAAGAATGTGGGCAAATACACAAAAATAAAGAAGTGACCCAACGTAAGGAATAATTCCCAGGGTGAGAGGCACTATAGTCTTACCTCCTCTCCATGCTCCCCATCTTTGTAGACCAGCTCATAGTTGGCAATGGTATCTGAGCGTGGAGGTGTCCAAGACAGCAGAATACTTGTTTCAGACTCAGGTTCTGCTTTGAAGTTTAGTGGCTGCCCTGGTACTAAAAACAGGGAGGCAAAGGATTGAATTCACAATCACCATGAGTATTCACAAAGTTCTTTCCGTAGTGTAACTGTTTAAACCTTTCGAAATCTGTACACATGTACCAGCTTAGTGGAAAACAAGCTCCTTTCATTGTCCAAGTTAACCTCTTTGTACACAGGGCAAGTACAATGTTATAAATCCTGCTCTGGAGCAGTAGAACGTCTACACAAGATATAGCAGAACTAACAAGCATAAAGTATATTGGCCTCTGAATTCAATTTTAAGGAAAAAATTCTTTACTTCATGATATGGTTGTTAGTAATAAATAATATAATTTAAATAAAACACTTGAAACATTGCGAAAAGCATAAGTGCTAAATACCTACAAGTATTGTTATTTACAACTGAGTAGGCACTTACTCTCTAGCACTACATGTAACATTAAAAATTATTTCCAATTAAACTTATAAGATCCTACCTTTACTCCAATAACAAAACCTACAGGCAAACAGAATCACTTAGCATTTTGTCTTACCAGCCCATATTTTGAAAAAGAGGTGTAAAAAAGGAAAAACAAAACAAAACAAAACTCTATCGCTTACAAATAATTACTTCTAATCTCTAAACTATGTTAAATTATTTAATACACTACACCTAATACAAACAAAATATCCCCCCTAGTGCTACGAAGCTGAACTACTACTAAAATTAAGAAGTTTATAGAATACTACTTATCAGAAATATGGTAACTTAAAGAGATCATCTATAATTCTGTTAGCTACGTAGTCTATTTGATAGACAGTCTGGAAGAGCTGTTTATCAGCTGTAATAAAGAATGGAAAGTCTATTTGATTTAAAACACCTTACTCAAATATACTAGAATCATTACTAACCTAAACGTCCTAGTCCACACCCGAGCCTATCAGTTCCCCTCTATCCCTTACACACAAGGCTGAGTCAGGGTGTCACTGGCACATCTAATAGTACATTGTTCTTGGCCACCGCCTGCTCGATTGGTGAGTGCCCATGCTTTCCCAATTGTAAAATATTTTGATCATTACCCTTGATATTATGGCATGTCTCAATGTGCTGTGGCTGAACATATGTTCACAGTCCCTCAGGTTTAAATGAGAATTCCACTATATTTAAAGAAAAAAAGAAAACAATAATACTCCACAGCAGAGAAGTAAAAAAACATCTGAAGTGTGCTTTAAAACATCTAAAGTGGCAACCTCAATAAAAGCATTTTAAAACACATATAATACAGTATAATTTGTAGTTGAAAAGAAGCCTTTGGAGGAAACGTATTGCTTTCCTTTTCTGTTATAGTTATGTCTCTGTAGTACCGCTTTTAAAGCAGTCTTCAAGAATGATTTGTAGAATCCCTAATGATCATTTTATTCCTCTGGTAAGTCAGCCTATGTGTGTGTGTGTGTGTGTGTGTGTGTACAGGAATACATGTTCGGACTGATGCTTAAGGTTACAAATAATCAGTGCTTCCTATTTCTAGTTGCCTTCATCATCTTTTCTCTCTCTCTTTTTAAAAATCACAGGCCTTGAGAGTCTCATTGATTTGATGCCTCTGGGAACTTACTTTCTGAACAGAGTATCATATTTTTTTCCCCAGTACCTGCCCAGTGGGTGACCTAACACAATCATTTAGATTGAAAGGCAAAAGAATATAAAACATTGAGAAGCAAGAGGCAGAGGGACAGAGGGGAACAAAACACAAATAGGCAAATTGCAAAGCAAATGGAAAATGCATTATTTCTAAAAGGGAAATACTGAAAGCAGTGGCAGGAGCAACAATGGAAACAAGAGTGATCAGATAGATGGGAAAATTATGATAGGATCTAATATTCACATGATGAAAGGGTTTCTCAGGCTAAAAGTGCACACATATGCCTATGTATGCAGTCACTGATTTTTTCCTAGTTTTATTTGCTTCTTTCTTTCTCCCGATTTCCTGGGAAACAAGAAAGTCTGTGTTAGGTCCTGACTCAAACCAAACCGGAGTACAGTATGGTCAAGAATTAGAAAGACAGAAAACATTGAAGGGCTACTCTCAGGATAATAATTGCTTGTTATGCATTTCCTCCCTGCCTAATGCTAATAATAAATTGACATTGATTGAAAACATCTTGGAAACCTAATTAACTTTTTCTTACTTAAACTGTTTACTTTTTGCTTTTAATTTGTCTTGAGGAAATTCCCAGTTGGTCTAATATTTCATTCTTGTTTAGTGACACAAGCTTCGTCTGATCATGTAATTCTGTTTGTTTCTATTAAGAGCCCCTTTCCTCTAAATAATGACTTAAGTAGACACAACCATGTCTCAGAGAGTACACTGTTCTTTTTATTCTTGCACAAAGCTAAGAGTTGGCTAGACAACTTGATGTAAAGTGTCTTCAACTAACGTACAGGGGGTTCTCTCCTGTTCTTTCCTTATCCTTCTTTTGAAATGGTTCGGAGGGTAACTTCATGTATTAGATTTTAAACTTGTGGTACAGGCTTAGGCATGGTAACTCACATCTGTAATCCCAGCGCTTTGGGAGGCCAAGTTGGGAGGATGGCTTGAAGTCAGGGGTTCGAGACCAGTCTAGGCAACACAGCAAAACCCTGTCTCTACAAAATAGTAAAACTTAAAAAAATTAGTTGGGCATGGTGGAGCATGCCTGTAGTCCCAGCTGCTTGGGAGGCTGAGGTTAGAGGATCACTTGAGCCCGGGAGGGTGAGGCTACAGTGAGCAATGGCTGAGCCACTGCAAACCACCCTGGATGACAGAGTGAGAACCTGTCTCTAAAATAAACAAATAAATAAATAATGTATAAAATAAACATGTGATGCGAATACAAATGCTTAGAGGTGTCAAGCAATTTAGAAGAGCGGGAAGGCCATATGGGGCCCGGGGCCCAGTGGAGCGTGCCCCCCATCTGAAGAGGAACCGCAGGCCATGCTCAGCGACAGCAGGCTGCTGCCTTGTGAAATGTGGGCCCACTCTTGACCCAGCTTCAGATTTTCTTCACAGAATTTGATCATGAACCTTCCAGGTAAAACCTTTCCATTCTTAATTAATGAAAATTAATTGAATTTTAAAAGCACTGTATGGGGCAAAAATGTGTCTACAGGCTAGATTCAGCATATGGGCCAGGTTCTAAACTAACCTTTCATGATCTCAGGCTCCAGACTCATCAATGGCTTAAGGGTTTACTACCCACACTGCCTCGGGAATGGAGGGTGTACCTAATAACATCACTTCCTCAGGGCGTTTTGTCATATTTGAACCCACCACCATGAAGCTGAGGATGCAAAGGAATTTTTAAAAAAGGTATAAAATGAATGTATTTTTAAATTCCCAACATATTAGTCCTAATAAGCATAATATATGTATATAAGAAAACACTTTACGGGCTACAGACTGTTATATTTGTTTTCTCTGTAACACTTGAGATATGGGAGTACTTTCATTATATGTCAATTGAATTTTTATACCAAATATTGTGTCTACAGAGGTCCCGTTTCACATTACTATTAATGTTTTCTCTCTATACATGTTTATATGTATTTATATATATGAATGTATAAATGTAAATATTTACCTACATTTTATTGATTTAGTTAGTTTTGAGACAAGGTCTTACTGTATCACCCAGGCTGGAGTACAATGGCACAATCATGGTTCACTACAGCTTTGACCTCCAAGTCTCATGTGTTCCTTCTGCCTCAGCCCCCTGAGCAGCTGAGACTACAGGCATGTGCCATAATACCCAGTTAACTTTTTAATTTTTTTGTACAGACAAGGTCTCAATATGCTGCCCCAGGTTGTCTGAAGTTCCCGGGCTCAAGAAATCCTTCCACCTCAGCCACCCAAAGCACTGAGAGTATGGGTGTGAGCCACTGTGCCTCGCCTTCTTACACATAGATATTTTATGCTCTTGTAATCATTACACACCACACTTTCTCACTGGTATCATTTTTTTACCTTCACTTACCAGTCCTTTGTCTATGTATATCTTACTTTATTTTTATTTTATTCAAGAGCTTTTTTGTGTTGTAACATTTCCTTCACTGATTAATTGAACATAAATTTTATAAGAAAATGTGATTCTGGGAAAATGATGGGCAAATAAAAACAACATATACAGACCTTCAAGCAGTTACTTCATATTCAAAGGAGAGAGATGATATTGACCATAAACCAAATTTACAATAGGACATGGAAAGCAGAAATAAACTAAGCAAAAAGTTTTCTTTAATATTATATTTAAGAAGTCATTATATACTGTAAAGGTATGTCCTTCCTCTTGATTACTTATTTAATGTTCACAAGGAAATAGAAATGTGAGCTATCAAGTCCCTAAAGATTATAATCCCACTGATACATATGAGTACTTGAGTATTACTATAATTATACTCTATATAAATATGTGAAAGCAACTCAAAGAAAAGGGATAAAAAAAGAGACTAACAAAAGAGAAACCTTCACATTATCTGAAATGCTGGTATCTTAGAAGAGATTAATATTTGAATAAAATTTAGAGATTATCTCTAAAGAAAGGTTGACACATATTACACTGCTAAACAACAGTTTCATCTTGCTATAGTATAAATATGAAATATGGCCAAAGATACTAGAAAACCCACGATTGCCAAAATATCTAGTATTTTAATAAGGTACGTGTTTTAAAATGTGTGTATCTAGCATGCTGATAAATGATAACAACAATAAAACCGACAACCAGAATTATAATGGTAGTAAAACAAAACAAAATTCAAAACAAAGAGTCTGATGTGTAAATGCCACAAATATATCATTGACAAAATAAGTACCTAATACACAAGCATCAGCACAAATCTTACTCTCAACAGTCATTAAATATAAATGAGAAAAAGTTAAATTTTATTATAGTTGGATTTATAACCAGTGCTCCTTTAATCATTGCTAAAACTATTCAGAAAAAGCATTTAAATTGGACTCATAATTTTGGTTATTAGAAAGCAGTCTTTTTCTAGTTTGCTTGTATAGGCCTGTTGACATACACTAATGAAATGACTTATAAAGTTCTGGAAATCTAAGAGACTTTGTCTCTAAATGTCATAGCTTATATTTTAACACTTTTGCAATGCCCAGAATTTGTAATAGCATTAACATCTCTAAAATGTTTAAAGTTGATCCTAGTCATTAGTATTTGATAAATATATATATATAATTCTTTATCTTTTGAAGGCATATATCCATATAAGTCAGATGATTTTCAAGAATCTATTAAATGAATAGATGTATTTAAGAGGTCAGACATGCTTTCTAAAGAAAGTTCAGAAAAAAGACACATTAGGATTTAAGATTTATAATGCCTCTAATTAGCATGAACATCAAACAACATTTAGTGCATTAGGTTTGAGATTTAACTTTTTTTTTATCAGAGTTTTATTTGCACTTCTTCTATAAAATATAGTTACTCTATGTTTTTGGTATAATTACCTTTATAAGAAAACTATAGGATTTTTTTTTTCCTTCCTGAATGTTTTCTAATAATGAAAATATTTTTCTAGCTTAATATAAATACTTCCCTTGTCAATGGCCATATATTTCCCATATTTTCAAGGTAAACTAGTTGCAAGTGAGTTTGTAATGTCAGAAGTCAGAGCTATGGAGAACTGGGAAGACTGACCCATATTTCAGAAAATAATCATCACAATGAAAGTCTTTTCATATTTAAAACCATTTAAAGATTACTCAACACAGTTAACTGTACTAATATTCACAGTCAAGGAGAAAAACTCTCTCACTATAAAACAGACAGATCATGTTCTCATTTTCTGTATTACCAGAAATACACAAATTTACATCAATCCTTCACTTATATCCATCTGTGTGACTCATATTAGATAAAATCAAAAGTGAGACTTCTCTCTTAACCTCACTTTGATCCTAAATACTGTTCTTTGGGAATCCAGTTTCAAATAAAAATACGAATGTGAATGTCACAGAATTAAAGATAATAAAATTAAATGAGTACCTTTTAGACACAGAAGACATCAAGATGTACATATCTGTGTATTTGTAATTAAAATGTACTTCAATGCCTACATATTATTGATAACTAAATTTTCATAAGGTTGGAGGTGAAAAATTGCAGTGCAAATAATCATATCCTTAAATTTTGTATTTCATAATGGTTATCGTCCTAGCAATCGTCCTAAGAATTCTTTAGTCAGTAACAAGAAAAAGGAGCAGCTCAGCATTAATTACATTAGAACAAACATCACTGTTTTTGGCAGGTGTTCACTAATATCCACTGGCCTTTTTAATGAAGCCTATAGAACAGATCAAATCATTGTGCTATTTTGGAGGGTTTATTTTAGCTTATTGATCTTGGCAGGCAGTCATTACATCACTAGATATCTTCTCAATCAACGGGTATTAAAAGTAAAACTATTATAGAAGATTCTTGGAAACATCTTCATGTAAAAAAGTTAGTCAAACAGAGTGGGAACAACTATTGTAATATATCCATGTCCCATTCATCTAGATTTTCTGAGTTCTGTCACTAAATTAAATCAGAGCTTTTGAAAGTGGAGTCCCCAGCTCACAGTAACTCAATTGCCCCTCTGATAATATTACCTTCACTGAGTTATGATTCAATGTCATATTCCGTCCACTGGTAATATAAAAAAATATAGATATGGTCTGTCTGCTTAAACATTGCTTCTATATTTTTCAATAAATTGCGACTGAAGGCATCAGTGTTTTTCATTTAGCATTCTAAATACAAGGATTCTCACAATTGTCAAAGATTCACATTTTGGTTGAATTAGGTTTACAAAAAAATTTTGTTTCTTTGATAGTTTAGTCTTCCTGCCATTAGAAAATAAAAACATGAAACACTACAGATTTCTATCTTTAAACTGGTGCTTATAAAACTTAGAGCCAAATTTAGCCAAATTTATTTAAATTTAGTTAAATTTCAACCAAATTTAGTGCTTGAGTGTAAAGATCTTTCATAAAAAAGTTCTTCCTTCCACTTCTTTTAGATAAACTTAGTTTTTTTTTTTTCATTTCCAAGTGTTTTCATGTGCTTCTGCACTGGAATAATCTAAAAGCTACTTCAGTATTTCAGAAGAAAGCTATGTATAATTCTTAAATATATGAATAAATGGAACAATTGTCTTTTTCTCTCCTGCCTCTTTTCATTTATTGAATACCCAGGTGGGCATAAAAACACAAAAACTATCACATTAAGCATGTTATTAATTTAAAAGGTAATGGTAGTTGATAATAATTTGGCTGTGTGTCCCCGTCCAAATCTCATCTCAAACTGTAATCCTCATGTGTCAAAGGAGGGACCTGGTGGGAGGTGACTGAATGATGGGGTGGTTTCTCCTATGCTGCTGTTGTTGTGATAGTGAGTGAGTTCTCACGAGATCTAATGGTTTTACAAGGGGCTCTTCCCGCTTTGCTCTTGTCCCTCCTGCCACCATGTGAAGAAGGTCCTTGCTTCCCCTTCATCTTCTGCCATGACTCTAAGTTTCCTGAGCTCTCCCCAGCCATGTGAAAAATTGTGAGTCAATTAAACTTCTTTCCTTTGTACTCAGTCTTGGGTATTTCTTTACAGCAGTAACTAGCACAGTAGTTAAAAGTATCCAGAATCCCTGGATTTAAATTCTGCTTTTCCACTTAGTAACCTTACGACCTAAGGCAAGTTTCTGAATCACTTTTTAACCTCTTTGATCTTCAGTTTACTCATTGGCAAATGGAATAATTCCACATCTGCCTAATTGGTTTGTGAGAATAAACACATGCAAAGTTCATAGTATAGTGTCCTGCATATGTTAGCTACTATTATGATGATTACATATTAATAATTTAATGCTTTACATATTAAGTTACAGAATGTTTCTCTCCATTATCTAATCTATATCCTGTTATGAATTTTATTGCATCCCACAAAAATCCATATATTGACATCCTCATCCATAGTACCTCAGAGAATAACCTTATTTCAATATAGGATCTTACCCATGGAATTAGTTAAGATGAGGTCATAAGAGTGGCCCCAAGTCCGTTGTGACTGGTGTACTAGTAAAAAGGGAAATTTGGGCACAGGAATGCTTACGGAAAGAACATAATGTAAAGATGAAGGTAGTGACCAGATGATGCTTCTACATGCCACGGTACAGCAAAGATTGCCAGCAAACCAACCAAAAGAAGTTAGGGCAGCAGCATGAAGTATATTTTCCCTCACAGCCTTCACAAGGAACCAATCCTGCCAACACCTTGATCTCAGACTCCTAGGCCCCAGAACTGTGAGACAATAGATTCCCGTTGTTTAAACCACCTAGTATGTGGTTCTTTTTTACAGGAGCACTAGAAAACAAATAGAACCGCTGCACTCTATAAGGTGGTTATTATTATAGACTAGATAACTGAAGTTCAGAGAGAGATGAAATAAATCACTGAAGGTGACAGCTAATAAACGAAAGCTTGGGATTCAAACCCTGGTTACGTTACTCCAAGACCAAGGATTGAAAAAAAATCACCGCTGAGAAATTTAAAAATCTGAAAGTGGAATGTAAGTCCCCATATAATTTCTTATAATTTTTTAATAGTTATGTAGCTGCTAAAACAGTGTAACAAAAAGCAATCTCATAATAGTTGACCACTTTTAGTCAAGAAAAAGCAGAACAAGATTTACAGATGTCTACATTTTCCAGTGAGAAGTTTTTTTGATAAGAACAGCCTGCAGTATTTTTTTCTGCATATTACTACAGCAAATAAATACTGAAGTACTGCAAATGGCACATAGAGAAGATATATGGATAGTTTTTAATACAACTGTGGTGAAACATATTTTTTATAGCTGGCTTTCCTACAATGTCGTAGAGAAAAGAGTAAATCCATGAACAAGCCAATGAGAACCCAATAATGGTATGAAAATAAAGCCAGACAAACTATTAATATAAATGTGCTCTGAGATTCCTAGAAGCAAGGACAAATAGTTAAGCATACTTCATATAAAGACTGTGACATGAAAACAAGTCAGTGATTCACAGGTATCAGTGAAATAGATGATAGATACATTATCTAGTACAGCATCTGAGAAAATTTATTAATTACCAGAATTAGCAGTGAGTTACATCTACAGATTACACTGTCTCCAATAATATGATAATTATGTTGATTTCAGAACAAGACAACAGCATGCTGCCAAAACATTCATAGATTAAAGCAGGTTCAAAAGATGCCAACTCAATAAGGAGTCAAAGAAGTAGCTCTCAGATGCTCAAGAACAAACATTTGTTTGTTTGTTTTTTTTGAGATGGAGTCTTGCTCTGTCACCCAGGCTAGAGTATAGTGGTACAATCTTAGCTCCTTGTGAACTTGCAAACTCCACCTCCCAGGTTCAAGTGATTCTCCTGCCTCAGCCTCCCAAGTAGCAGGAATTACAGGCGCCTGCTACCATGCCCAGCTAATTTTTGTATTTTTAATAGAGACGAGGTTTTGCCATGTTGGCCAGGCCAGTCTCGAAGTCCTGACCTCAAGTGATCCACCCACTTCGGCCTCCCAAAAGTGTTAGGATTACAGGCATGAGCCACTGCGCCTGGCTCAAGAATAAACCTTACAAGACGTCTCTTATTTTATATTAGCCCAAAGCAAAACTGATGACATTGAATTAAAGACCAAAGAGGTTTGATATCCTCTTAGGAAAATAAAACCACTGGGAGGACCAAGTGTTCCTTCATAAAATAGTTTAATATCTGCTGTAGCTCTTGGCAAAGTTAATGAATCAGGCCCCAAAGTTCTATCTGAGATCTTGGTAACTGTCTTTCTTTATCCACTGAGGCCATACAAAGAAATACAGAAATTAAAGTCACTCAGAAAATATTTATTTTTAAGCCAGTAGCTTCTGGCAAATATAAGCCATTCAAATACCCAAGGCCCTGGAACAGTTTTATTTTTTAGCTTTGTTTTGAACCATCCAATCTTACACAAATTAAATACTCTTTTGAGACCACTCTACCATACTAGCTATTACAAAGAAGTGTAGTTTTTCTATTCTCAAAACTGGGCATGGGGGAGACATTTTTCTGTCTCATGCAGAGAAGTCTTCAAGTCATTCCCATACAAATTAAAAAGAAGGGGTGCTATATGCATTGTTCTGCTCAAAATGATTAGTTTTTCACATGTCCATGCTTGTTCCTTTTCAGATATCTATCATCGCCTGCTTTGAAGCCCTAAATCTCAAACATCAAAATTTATACCATCTTTGTACCTTCTTTGTTTTGGTCCTTCTCCCCTCTCTGCACCAGCCCTTCCCTCCTGCCCTACTTCCCATCCTGAACCAAACTTACCTCCTGTCTGAGTGATGACTTGTATGTCACCTGAAAGTGGACCATCTCCAATTGAGGTAAAAGCCAGGACTTTGACAGAATATGTTTTCTGGGGCACTAAGTTGCCAATAGTAGTGATTTGGCTGTCAGCTACATTGTGTTTCATCCAGTTGTTGACATGCTGAGTGGGATCCATTGTATAATAAACTCTATATCCTTGGATCTGTCCATTCGGCTCTTCAGGTTCCTTCCACTGTACCAAAATGGTGGTAGAACTCAACATTCGTGCCTGGACATCCCTTGGGGCACTGGATGGCGCTTGCTCTGAAGTCTGTGTCAGCACAGGTTCACTGGGAGGCCCCCGCCCAATGTTATTGACAGCAACAACCCTGAATTCATAATCCGAGTAGGGACTTAGTCCAGCGACACTATAGCGTGTGGTCGCCACCCCATCAATTTCTTTGTAAGGTTCCTCAGAGTTTTTAGGTTTATGCTGAATTATGTAATAAGAAACAGGCTCAGGGTTCCCAGAGTCCCACGTCAATGTGATGCTTGTAGCTGTGCTCTCGGTCACTACAGGAGTTCCTGGAGGTTTGGGTAAGGCTTGGATGGGGGAAGATAAAAGACAATGACTACCCATCACCCCTATAATGTTTCCAGAATCTATAAACTCTGCTATGAAAACGACAGGATTATGTGTCTACTGAAGATTGAATTAAATGAAACTACAGCTAAGAGTAGTTTTCTGAGTGGCCAGGAAGTACAGTAAAACATACACAGGTGACACAAATACTGCTTCACTAGAAGGGCTTGATAGCATATTTTTAGGCTTGTATCCAAATCCTCTACTTATTAGCTAAGTGATCCTGCATGCATTCCTTAATCTCTCTTTGCTTTAGTTTCCACATGTGAAAATGGGAAAAACATTATTATTTAAGCTATATTCTACAGCTGTATGTAACTGTATTTCATGGGTTTGCTGTGAAGATTAATGAGCCAATCCACTAAGATTCTTAGAATGTATCTGGAACTCACAAAAAACCTTAGTATTAGCTGCAGTTATTACTATTATTATACCAAAAGCTTGGCCAATTAGCCCCTTGCCCCAATAAATAAACGGTAAAATTGAAATACCAATAAACATTGAAAAGAACCAAATATGGAATACACTAAAAGGAAATTAAATTGCTATGAACGGATAGCATCTATATTGTTGTAAGACATAGTACCATTACTAAAAATTTTCTTGTATAAAAACTAACCAAAAATTATAAGGTACAAAAGAATAGAAATTTCAAATCAATGTTTTATTCTTAATATTTAAAATTGCTGAAGGAACGAAATTAAGGCACATTCATGAACCACTTTTTATGGTATTTTATTGTCATATTACTATGCATTCTATATTCCACATCAGAAATATCTGATGTAGCTATGTAACAAATATTTGCAATAAAATCCATCTTTTTAGAGGTCTAATTGTTTCTTTTTGGCAGAAGAATACAAATCAAAATACCACTAATTAAAAATATAAACTGTCTGCCCTGCTGACCTCATATTCAAGTGCCTTATTCTAAACAATGATTCTGAAAGGCAGTGATATTAGGGTAGGAAGGGGCATTCTAATAGTTGACTCTTTAGAGAAATCCCAAAGGGTAACATTCATATAATCATCCCATTAGTGTCCCTGTTTCCTTGTTAACATAAAGGCAAGAAGTATAACAGCCCCTAGAATGGCAGCTGTTCAAAACCAGCAAACTCTTACTTCTGACTTGCTGTAAAATTGTGAATGCCTAGAATGCTGCCTGGCACTCGGTAGGATTTTAATGAGAATTGTTAAACAGTTAATTGAATAAATGAGTCGGCACCTATTCTTCTCATTCTCTTCAACCTGTTCTTCTGTTTTGATTTATTTTAATTTGCCATTAAGATTCACCCTTATGTTTTATTTGTTTATTTTTGAGGTGGAAATCACAGGCAAGTGGCATGAGTCAGGAAAACAAAGACGAGAAGGTGAACAAAATATTAGTTGAAAGTGGCCCCTGCTTTTGAATTCTTAAAGGTCTTCAGCAAACCTTCAAATATTTAAAGCTGAAATGGTAATTATAAAAAAGGTGATTCAATATTTACACACTACTCAAAGAACTACAGAATGATAATATTTTGCCAAGGGAATTTACTGAAAATAATAATAAAATGAAATTTGTTTAAATATTCTGGCCTGGCATTTTTCAAGGCTCTATGTGATCCAGATTTCCCCTACATGTCTTTCTGAACTTTCAAAGCAAATACAAATATTGCTAATTAAAGTTGTGCTCACTGATATTTAGCTGACATTATCAGTTTCACTAAGTCACATTTATTGTACAGTACAGGTTTTATATCTGTAATGTACAGATAAATACATGTGTGCTTATTATGTTAAGGTTACACAACATAACATTATTTCACATGATTATAAATGTTGACAATGTGTACCTTTGTTCTCATGTTATTAGTTTTATATAGCACATATTTGATATATATGCTTGGTTAGAGAGATACGCCACCAGTTATAACATGTGTATTGCATTTTCTAAGATCACATCTAAGAATGGCAGCTTTTTAAGAGTAGCAAACTCGTACTTCTCTGACTTGCTGCTGAATTCCAAATGCCTACAACGTTGCCTAGGAAAGGAAGATAATTTGTGTTCATTTTGCAATAGTTCTAGCCATTTGCAGAAAACTTAAGTTGCCCTATGTTTGATTCAATTTGCAAACACTTTCTCAAATTCTATAAATACTGGGAAAACAAACAAACAAACTGGTATCCTCACATGCTTGTACTCTTTTTCTCTTTGGTTCAAAAATATTCATGTAATACGGTACTTGGGTGATACTTAGTCTGTTTTCTAAAGGAAAGAATATTTCTTGAGCACTCATCTGTGCAAGGTGAAAGATAAAACTAAAACAGAATATACTACTACTTGCCATTTGATTTTTAACAGTAGGGCCTGCCATAAAGTTAAATCATCTATTATTAGGCTATGTTGATTTCAACTTTTTTTTTAAATTCTTTTTCCTTTGTATTTAGAAATTTTAAGCATTTATTAATGCTCATATTGACTTTTCTTGGGGTTCTTATCAAGGTTCTGGTCTAGTATGCAGACTGTACACATCAGTCCCACCATAATGGTTGACCACGTCTAAAATTCCTAGTTCTGTCTGGTTAGTGCCTGGGCCTCCATGAATTGTCTTTTAATATTTTGATGATTATCTCTACATAGGCTGCTAGATACTTCCAAGAAAAAATTCGCCTATCTAAGCTTATGCATCTTATATAACACCACAGATATGATTAGGTTATACACAGATTTAAAACTCTGAATAATGAATTATTTTAGATTTTCAAGGATGGGCTTCCTAGAGGCATTAATCACTTGGCTTAACTGTACCCAGATCCTCAAAGCATGATCCATTGAGCATACCTTTGACAGTGATCTGTGCTATTGCTTCAATGACACCCAGTGTCGACATAGCAACACAGGTGTAATTTGCTGACTGTCTTACATCATTCAGTTCTAGCACATTTCTTCCTATCGGCATATCATCTTCAGGTGTCAGATCTTCTGCCCCCAACATCCACTTTACATAAGGCATTGGTGACCCCACGGCCACACAGGTGATATTAACGCTTCCACCTGGCATGATTTCATGATTAGTGGGTGGGATAGAGAATCTTGGTGGGACACGGCGAACTGGAACAAAACACAAGGGAAATGATAACATATACAAGGCAAGAAAAAGTGGATTATTAAACACATGACATGCACTGTACAGACACGATTCAACAACTGAAACATATTGTGGATTGTCCAAAAACAAAACATAAAGAAAAACTGTGGATAATACAGACCATACAAGTATGGTGTGTGTATACACAGAATTATTTAGTTTAGTCATTGATATCTTAGACACACTCATACAGAAGTTGATTCAGACCTACAAGGGCCCCACAAAAACTATCTACAAACTAACAATACACAAACATCATGCATAAGATAAACACAAAAACATATACATGCAGGCATATAACAATGATTCTATGCAGGCATGTATATGCAGAAAAGGGGGCTGGAAGGTCACCAGCATGTTTAAGTTGAGTATTAAAACCAACTTCAGTGCTGTGCACTTCCAGTTGATGTGAATGTAGGTGTGGGACCACACTGTCACATCCCAGCCCTGGAAAACATCACCTAGAGTACACTGCAAGTGCACTTTATGTTTTCAGATTCTGGTGGATGCAGCCTCAAGACCTCACACTAACACTGGAACAAACACACAAATGTATATACATATTGATTTACAGTCACAGAAGAAGAAACAGGCTAACACCAGTAGAGATACTGGATTGGGTCATGCAAGGCATGCACAAGATGGAATCTCAAGGCCCGTGCTAAGGATATTGAAAGAATGGCTGGAATCCAAGACAGCAATGACAGCAGAAGTAGTAATGGGGCAATAGAAATAAACACGAAAGGGGGAGGTAAAGTATAATGATTGAAATACAGAGATGTAGGGGATGATAGGGTTGAAAGTTGGTAGATTAGGCTCAAGTTGTTAAAGGTAAAGATTTCAAATTCAGAAAAAGAGATGGGTATTTCACATACAGGATTCCATTCAATTCATATCTAAGGTAAAACAACATAAATGACAACAAAATATTTCAAAAGGCTTTTTATGCCCACATTCAAATTGAGAGACGTTGGGAAAACATACAGCGGGACATGACATTAAGAGAAGAGATCATATTAAAGCAACATAACACAGAAAAATTACCAAGCAATTACAGTTCAGTGTTCCTGCTTCAGATAATCTGCAGGTTTACGTGTGTTTAAGTAAATGTGTTTTGGATGTGATACAAGGAGAAGATGAGAGAGCAATTGGTTTCATCTAGGGCTTTTACTGGCAAAACGTTATACCGTAAAAATTTGAGCTCTAGAGGGTAATCTTTAGGAGCATACCTTAAATACATTTAATAAAGTGATTTTAAAATTTATAAACAAACTGATAAATAACCTCATAACCCCAAGAAGAAGATAAGTAATTCTGTCTGAAAACTTTTTGGCTGCACTTAAGGTCGAGATAAACCTCTGCTGATTTGAGATGGCTCACTGCAATGGCCTCATGGGTGAATGACAGTCATGGGAGAAGAAGAGAAAGCTAAGCATGCCTCCTGCAGCCAATTCACAGAAGTTACACAAAGCAAGCAGGAGCCAGTGTAGACTCTGAGGTATCAAAGAACATATCAAGAAAAATGGAGGAGAGTTTAGTCTTCATGCTTGAGATTAGGGGAGAAACTAGAAAAAGTCATTCTATGGGCAGCAGGCATCCTTATAAGACAGAAATTAAAGGCGGGATGGGAGACAGGGAGAGTGGAGCAGGAAGGAAAGCAGGAACACTGACCAAGTTAACTGGACCTTAGAGAGTTAAGTGTTACCAGTTACCATGCACCCAGGTACATTCTCTCCCATCATGCACCACAGTTAGATACCACCAGCAAGCACCAGAAGCCATGGCCAGGGCATTCTCTGGTAAAACATACCATTAACCAAAAGAAGAACACAATGCAGCTACATTCATTTCATTTGTATTCTTTGTTATTGGTTTAATTAATAGTTTTGTAAGGTGGGTAAAAAGTAAAAAACACACCAACCTTCTCGCAGCTCTGAGGGATGTAGGGGGTTTGATGCAGAACACAATGAAATGAGGAAAGGAGAAAAACAAGGGAAACACAGAGAGAGTAAAAAGGCCATATCAAGGCTTTCAACTGCTACTTGAACATCTTTATTCGCTCTAGTTCATCCTTTCTACCTCAGCTGGAAAAGTTAGCAATATCTCACAGACTACCACGCTATTAGAAACAATAGCTAGCATCATTTTGAAATTTTCCATGGAAGAAGGTACACATGCCTCATGCAGCAAGGGAGGTCACTACTGTGGGAAAAGGATCAAGGGACTTTCAAAGAATTTAGAGAAGAAACGGCTTTCTTCATATTTCCCCACCCCAGACTCCATAAAAAGAAAGGAGAGGAAAACATCCCCAGGGAAACAAAATTACCTCTAACAAAAATTTCAAAATCAAGCTAGGTATTTTCTTAAGGGAACCCATCCTATTGTAACTTAAAGCCCTCTCAGTCTTTAATTTAATCCCACCCCCACCCATGCCTTCGTGGTTATTCACAGATATGTAGAACAAGAATAAGAACACTTCCACTAGACAAAACAAACTACAGGAACCAGCTTTGAGAACTCTCGGGAAGCGGAAGTACTTCATTCTAGTTGAGTGGAAAGGTATAGCCATTCATAAGCTCAAAATATAATCACTTCTATTACTTCATGAGAACATATGAATGTATCCTTATAATTCATTCTTGTCTCAACGACAACCCACATTACTATTTAAAATACAGTTTTCCATGGCACTCAAAACACTAAACATTTCGGTAAGTCTTAATAATTCAAAAAAGGTGTACGTATGTGCACATATATGAATACACATGTATATATATATATATAATACTATGTGTTTATAATTAAGAAAGTATACAAAGAAAGAAATAAAACTGTGCTATTTGCATGTAGCATTTATAGAGTTAGCAGCTTTATCCTTACAGTTTCAGCAGCAGAGGTCATGAAGACATAAACACCTTTATGCTTGGAATTGCACACAGAACTGATTAGTAACACACCAAGCAATTATTTCAGGGGTTTAATAAGGAAACAGAAGAGAAACAACAGAAAAAAAAGAGAAAGAAAAAGAAGAAAACCTCAAACAAATGCAAAGCACAGTTCAATCAATGCAGTAAAAATAGAAACCAAGATGTAAAAATGCAAATATACTTACAAACTTCAAGCCTCAGGATAGGTTATACTCAAGAGTTGTCTTTTGGAGTTAAACAACATATTTTAAATTTTTAACTTTTCTATTTACTAACTTGTTTCCACTACTATCACTATTACCAAATCAGCTTGTTAATGACTAATATAACAACACGGACCCTGCAGCGTCTCAACTCCCCCTGAGCCTGAATGAAGAAGCGATGCCAGGGTTATATCATTCCTACCTCTGACATATAAATTGGCAGGAGCGGAATAGCGAGTGCCCGCGCTGTTGGTGGCAACACACTCATATTTTCCTTGGTCAGACTCTTCACTCTGCTCAATCTGAAGAGCTCCTGTATAGATATAAAATATATTGCCAAAGAGATGATCAGGGAAGGCTTTCTCAGTTCAGAAAGCTAAACCTCTTAACAATATGAAAAGCCCTGCAAAGCGAAGGTCCACTCAACGTCGATTCAATCTCTTGCTAAGTTGCACAGACAGAAAATGATGCGATGAGAAAAACATATAGAGATTATTTTTTTTTACATCATCAATGCTAGCATTAGAAAACAATATCTCTTTTCCCAAGCAAGACTTCTAGTCATAATTAACACTCTTATTTCCTAGACTAATAAAATGAAGATGGGTGAGACTGCTTCAAGGAAGTATGGCTTTTAAATAAAACAAAAGATTAATTTTTGGTTTTGTTTTGTTTCATTTTGGTACCAAAAGTGGCGCAAAAGATAAGTACGCACAAAAAAAACCAGGCTGGGTTTTCAAGAAAGTCTTCTGCTGAAGAAAGCCAAAAATACGCAGCAAGCACAAAAAGGCTGCACAAAGCAAAAAATTAAAATTAGTCATTATAAATTATCAAAATATCACTTAAAGAAACAAAACTCCCTTAAGACATGCAGATTTTTAAGAAAAGACGGTTTTCCACGACTTACAATCATTTATTACGTTTGCTGAAAAACAAAGAGCAGTTGAATTAGAAGATTTTTAAAAAGTTAAAAGGCATGGCCTGTGCCACAAGGAAGAGCCAACCAACCACTGCTTGAGGACCCTGAGATGGATCCCCTAAGACACCCATCAAAATCCACCAGTGGGATTAGCAGTGTGGTGTCACAAAACCCCGAGAAAAATACAAAACAAGAATTACAAAAGAAATGCACACTGAGTCAAAGTATGAAAAACCAGCAATACCACATACCACCAAGAATACTGAGCACCTTTTGTTTCCATAGCCTGAAGGACGGAAGATCCAAAAATCCGGAGACGAGTAATCCAAGAAAAAAAGAAGTGGGGAAAAAAGCATTGCTGTCAGATTGTAGACGAATGGGATCAGGTGGAAAGGGGAGTCATTCTTTGACTTTTAAGACATTAAGAGAAAAAAGAATTGAAGAACAAAAGCAAAAACCTTTTGAAAGATAAAGACAAAAAGCAGATGCTCCAGGGTGTCTTCTGCATGTCTGCCACTGTTCTCCAGACCACCTTGGCTTTGGTCCAGAACAAGAACAGCTAAGGAAGAAAAAAAGTGATCTTTTTTTTTCTCCGGTTGGACAAAAAAAAAGGAAAAAGAAGAAAAAAAAAGAAAAAGGAAAAAGGAAGAAGAAGAAAAGGAAAAAAAAAGAGGGACAGATGGTACGCTGTGACTGGTCTGTGGTCTAAAGACCTGGATATGCTTTCTTTGAAGCATATCACAACTTAAATAATCATTTTCATAAAGAAAGAAATGAACAAAACAAAGAGAGAAAGAAAAAGGAAAGGAAAGTTCACAATATGAGAGTCACTGATCATAACCAAACAGTACAAAGGAAAAAAAAGAAAAAAGTTGATGGACATTATCGGAATGATACTGAAAACAGGACAAAGATGAGAGGGATGAAAGGACAGAAAGAATGAGTAAGATCATTCTGTGAACGTTAGTTCAGCACTCTTACCTCTTATTGGTGTACCACCTGGGTGGATAATATGAATGCAAATAAGATTAGAAAGAAGAAGCATTAGTACGAGAAGAAGGAGGCTAGGGCTGGGGAGAAGAATTAAATTAGATTTACAGAATTAAATAAGGTCTTAAAAGAAACTTGAATTACTATACTGGTAAAACAGGAATATATTAGATAGTATTATTAGATCATAAAAAACAAGTTGCATTATACCACAGAGGGTAAAGACCGCAATAGGCAGCATTGCCTTTCTCAGAGAAGCAACTGAGTTCTCAGGTCTGGGGTCATATAGGGTTAGAATTGTATCTTATATGCCTCATATCTCTTAAAAAACACTAGACAATATTTTTAAAGACATAGTTTAGGAAAACACTGGCTAATCTATTTAAGTATATATATAGATATGCATGTATATATATACTGTGATAGGAAACGCTAAAGACTAACTGCAAACAAACACTGTTGATTGGATATCTTATACTACTTGCTATGCTACATTGGTGTGCCATAACTTGTGTACTATTTAATTTTTCTACACAGTGTTCTTACGATAACAGTTCTGTGGAGGTGTGTGTGGGCGCCACTACAGAGATCTGGTGTCTACACTGACAGTTAGTAAAATGCATGCCATGCATTTTATTAATAATAATAATAATAATATTCTGGATATGGAAATTAGTGGGGTTGAAGTGCGCTTCAGAACTAAGCACTTACCAATAGATTCTGGAGATTTAAATACGGAGAGAAGAAAGACAGCATAAAAATATTATTATATTCCTTATAATTTGGTACAAATTTTTCAGAGTTAAAGCTTTATATACTAAATCATCTATGTTACATGTGAATAATTAATTCTTTATTTACAATAACAGAATGCTAATCTACACAATTCTGCTGACAACAAGCAAAAGAGGCAGTTAACAAGACGCTTTAACATCACAGGACAGGTCAAAAGCTGAGAATTCTGGGAAGACAGGCAGTTAAACAACTTAGAATTCTGTATCAATATTACTACCAATGTCAAAGTAAACAGCTTATTATTATATGTCCCTGTGAAATTACCTAGGGACAGGCTCTAAAATTTAAGAAATTTAGAATTATTTCTACTTTTAATCTAAGAGAGCAAAGGCATAAACTTGGGATGGGAATGGGAAAAGGAGAAAAGGGTAAAGAGAGAGAGAAAAACAGCAAAAGCTGGAGTCTACACCAAAAGCAGACTTCTGTAGATCCAGTCACTGGAGGGTTCAAAAACCTTGATGGGCGCACACTACTGTGGCTAACGTGTAGAAAATGTTCACTCACAATGATATTATCATAGTATTAATAAAAATCCCCTCCTTTTACTGGTAAAGACTTTCAAAAAAATACATCTGGTTACTCATGAGATAACGTTTCTGTGTTTGATGTATTAGTGAAAAGAAAGCAGATGTGTCCAGACTTACTAAACTTTGGTACTTTGATGAGTTCAAATGTAGAAAAGACAGCAGAAAACATACTTTAATAAAATTGAATCATTTTAGGGTTTAACACGAACATTTTGTTTTTTAATGGATACAACCATTGGAACTCCTTGCAAGTTCTGAATGAAGTCCAATGTTGAAATAAATTTGTTTCAAAAGAAAACAGAGAAAGAAGAAAGAAAGAGGAGAAAATGGATCCATCAAATACTGCGAAAAAGCAGTAAATTAAAAAATTATCAAAAATACAGTCACAGCAGTGAGCAATGTGGATTAAACAGAAGCTGCAAAACACACAGAGAAAAGGAGAAAGACAGACTCTGAAACAGGCTATGACATCACAAACATGGACCACCCATTAAGTAACAGAGAAAGAGAAGAGGGAGAAAAATCAGTACCTAGAAATAAAAAATAAATAAAATTAAAATTAAAAATAAAGAGAGAGAAAAATTTAAAAAAAAATTCTCTAGGAGTTAGTAGAAACAGTAACAAGACCCTACCTGATCGTAACTGCTTAATACGACCATTGTTGTTGCTTGTGTCCACAGGTAAGAAATCTTTAAACCAAGTGATTTCTGGATCCGGATTACCACTGGCTGCACAAAGCATGGTGGCCGTGCGAGTACGCTCAACCACCTTCAACTGTGGGCCCATGTCAATGGTAGGGAAGCCCCTGGGAATTTGATCTTCTGCAAGACAAAAGGTGATAGAAACATTCAGTTAGCAAGTCAGATGCTCCAAATTCAAGACATTCCCCAGAAATCTCTCTTTACCTCATTCAATGCTTGTTGAGAACCTAACACAAACCAGGCACTAATAAATTAGAACACAGTCACAATGCCGTTACTGATCGGAAGAGTAAACAGTCTATGTAAGAGATGAACAGACTAACACAGAACTCAGACGGGGCTGACTACCATGAGGGGATGCAGTGAGAGCAAAGAGGGAGAAATAGTTATAACATTTGTGCTTGAGATCAGTGAGTAGAGGAAGCTTTGATTTGAAGTTGGCATTAGGAAACAGCACAATCGGCCAAGTCACAAAAAGGGGAGAAGGAGATTTTAGAAAGATCCGGGAATGTCACAAGTGTAAGCATTGAGGTAGGAAAGGTTTTGCTGAGAGAAGCATGGAAGCCAGCAGTGCCAGCCTGGAGAGTGCATGGGGAACAACCGGAAGCTGGATCATGCTATCTCTTTCAAAGCTGGTATGTTTTTCTTGTAACTCTATGTTTTCCCA
This sequence comes from Colobus angolensis palliatus, assembly GCF_000951035.1. Classification (NCBI taxonomy): domain Eukaryota; kingdom Metazoa; phylum Chordata; class Mammalia; order Primates; family Cercopithecidae; genus Colobus; species Colobus angolensis. Next base: position 1,766,314 of record NW_012114733.1, on the reverse strand, counting down.
CACAAGCATAAGGTTCAACCCAAACTGATTACTTTGTAAGAGTTTCAATTAACCGGAAAATTGTCTGAGGTTGCTTTACAGAAGAAGAGCAAAAGCAACTCCTTATTAATGGCACAAAAGCACATGTTCCTCACAGGGATAAGAGAATGCTTTCTTCCATCCCAAAGACCTGCACCATTTTCAGTAATTAAAAAGTTGAAATTCCTAACTTTTGAATCTCCAACTTACGCAAAATTCACTTCTTGCTACCCGCATCGGAACTGTTCCAGATCCTAGCTCTTGAGAAATTAAAGTCGCTTAAATCCCACAATCATGCTCCGCACTGATAACTGACATTGCCGGCTCTTCTAGCCAGGATTAAAAAGGTGTGTTCTATCTAAGCACTGAAGGAATTTTACTTAGATGAGTGGCAATTATCCAAATTAGAACATGGCCATTTGTTTGAAGATCATGAATGTTTTAAATTATACTTTAGGTTCTAGGGTACATGTGCACAATGTGCAGGTTTGTTACATATTTACACATGTGCCATGTTGGTGTGCTGCACCCATTAACTCGTGATGATGAAATATTTTTACTTCCCATTGAGTCTGGCATTGATTTCATCAATACCCCCTCACAGCTACTGATAAATTTTCATAAGCCACCAATTCTAAAATGACTGGAAAGCATAAACAGCAGCAAGGAAAACATTAGATATCATCAGATCTGGCATATCGCTTCTCCCTGGATGCCTCCCACAAGCTCCAGCATAATCCCCGAATCCACAGTTGACGGTGAATCTTACCGAGGTTATGTTACAATTTCTAATGAAGAAGCTCCATTTTGATGCCTCCACCGTGTTGTCAGTCAACAGCACGTGTTCTCCAATTCTCTCCCTCTGGAGCCGAGGGGTAAACGCGGTCTCCTAAACCTCACTAGCAAAGTCGTTTTCAATCAGGTCTCATTTTCCTCAGTCTCTTAGGGATCGCCTCTCTCATAGGAAATTTTTCTTCTGCCCACATTGAAATTCTCACCACTTCCCAGACAAATCACGTCTGCTGGGTACTCTATGCCTCTAGGAAGCCATGCAGCCAAAGTCACCTTCTTTGTATATCTTTTCCAAATCCTCTCAAACATATTTCATTCTTTCCTCCTCAGAGCTACCATAGCAGCGGCTACTCAAATCCACTATCTTGTACTTCTTAACTCACGATTTTATCCCTCCACACCAGGAGTTCCTCCATGTCTCATCTGTATTCTGCTCCCTTGCCATCATGCTAGCCTGGGTTTCCAGATTTTAAGAGAAACTCCAGTGATTCCCAAGTCTAAGTATGAATATATATCAGTGACTGTTTAAAAATATATATATATCCTACTATGCAGAACTTCTGGTAGAGAGACAATCAGATAAATAGTTAAGGACCAGAGAGATTTTGAATGTAAATGATGAAAGAATGTAAGATGCTACTAAAGATTAAAGCTCCCAAGAAAGAGAAATTTCACTGAACAACAGGTGCAGTTATTGTAAGATAAAATTGATGGACTATTAAGGAAAAGTGTAGACTCTGGCTCTCCTGCTGGGTAGGATAGAAAGTATATATTTTTTACTAACATAGTCTGTGAAAGACCAAAAGAAGCTGAGGCAAGTTTGATTTGCCACCTGATTCATGACAGAATACCTTCCTATCAGACCAGGTAGTTAGGGCTGGGTACTAAAGACCCTTATAAAAATAATTAACTGCAATGAGCTAAACTTCACTTAAGTTGAAAGATGGGGCTCATTTGTGGAAGCAGTAATACGTTGTTTTTGTGAATGTTTACAAATCATCAGCCAAGCAGAGGTCTACAGTAGATAAGTGTCAGGAACAGTAGTTAAAAATTGAATTTCAAGGCTCCAAGAGAAAGTTAAAAATTAAAAATGGGATGCAAATCAGGCTATGCTGGTTTTAATAATCTATTCCACTTGAATTTCATCAGGCTGTTCTTTATGTCTTTAAAGGTTTTGCCAATATATTTACATCAACAACATAGTTCTGATGTTGTATGGGGGAAAAAAGAGCAGAAAGATCAATAGCTGCTATACCACACACATTATATTATTAAATAGCTCACTTGGCAGCTATTAACACAAAGTGCTTCAAAGGATAAAAGTAATTTACCTCAAGTGCTCCAAAGCCAACTATACCGCCTTCATAGAAATGAGTTTCTGAAAAAGCTCTTAGATTTTGTTGTTGTTATGTTCCATTTTTAAAGCAACCAACTTAGGTTAATCAAAAATCATCATGGGATTCCTGAGTGGTTTCTGTATGTCCTAAGACACTGTATCTCTCCCATGGTGTTTAAGCACCAGTTACATCTGCCTGCATAAATATTGCTCTACTAGTCATTACTTTTCTTCTACAAGTTCATCTCTTGGAAGAACTGAGCCAATATTCAGTGCTGATCAGTGACAAGTACCAAAGGCTTAAGAATTGTTGAGCCACTTGCTATGGGCTCTTACCAAAGAAATCTAGATTTAATAACCGTTTATAAGAAATAAAGTCCTCACCTTGGGGAGAGCCTACAAAATTGACTTACGCCCTCCTGAAAAGTGGTCTAATACATTTTCATGACCTTTCTTTTCCTTCCTGGCTCATAAAGAACCCTCCAGAGCCCCTTTTTCATATACACGAGTGCACAACAAAGATAATCTTTGTTGCATACTAATGGGACAGAAAATGTAAAGAGCGTTCCTTTCTTATTTTTAATAAGGGTAATTAAATTCTATCCATCCCCCCTTTGCACAGAATCTCTTTGAATGCACTTTCTTCATTAAATTTTCATGAGAAACATCACAATGTAACAGATTCAAATAGCCAGAGCCGTTACACGTTGACAGTTGTGGCTTGTTTCCAATTTGACTGTCAGGTATTTGGCAATAAAACTCAGTATTCAACATAAAACAAACTGTAGAAATAATGAAATTTCTAATTGGAATGCTTATCTCCGTGGGTGTAGTTTAGAAGATGTTAATTGATTTTTTCTTCACCCTCTACATTTATTAGTGATTTATATAAAACTGCCTTGGCCATTTGATAACATCAATTTCGACAGCTCCTCAAATGTGTGGTACCAGAAACTTGGTAATCAAATCAATATCCTTAATACCTTAACCACACAAACTTTCACAGGAAAAAGCAGCAAGCAAAAATTAACAAATTGTCAATATGCTAGTAGCTTTAAACTTTTACATGAGGTGAAAAGAAAAACATTTTGTCCTATTCATTAATGTGCTCATTAAGCTTTAAAGTGCCTTACTTATCACTGTTCCATATTAATATTCAATCATGCAGAATTAGCTACTAATTCATCAACAATTTAAATCAGACTTGACCTTCACAAAGCCATTTGGTCTGTCATTTTGAGAGGCCATTAAAGGGCAGATTACTATATACTTGTGCTTAGTGAATCACAGAGTCATACATATTTTGTTTGGAATGGCAGCTCTAATAGAACTGGAAATATAGCACATTCTTTGAATCTGTTGGTGTCTTAATGAAATATGCTGATATGAAACTTTCAGTTCCATTAAGGAAAGAGAAAAATGAATGAATGAATGTGAGCATTTTCCAGAGTTAACTTCCCATTGTTGTAGAACTTGTTAACAACCCTGACCTACCCAGGACTTGAAAGGAATGAATTTAAGAGGAAAACAGTCTGACATTGTTTTGTAGGTAGTCATGCCTTACATATCTGTGAATGATCAAGTAATAGGTTTTGCATAATTTGCTCAGTTAAACTGTTTTCATTGTTCATGCATAAACAATATTAATGATGCTCTTACTTTCACTCCACTTTCACAAACACTGAATCTCTTCTTTGAAAGGAAGCCAGGAAATTCTAAATTGCCTGCTAAGGCTACAGGCCCCTTCCAAGGTGGTCCTAAGTAGCTCTTCTTGCCTAATCTTGCTAGGGCTCTTGCTGCATGAATTCAACCAGACTAGTCCTTTGACTCTAATCCCAACTGATTTAAATAAGTCTTCAATAAAGAACTGTTTGCCATGGTCTTTGGAAAAATCCCAATTTTTAAGATTAACACAAATATGTTTATGAAGAAAAAGCATGTCAATTACATCAATGGTATGCTTCTTCAAGTGCAGTATTTAAAAATTTGGCAAGTATACCTAAACACTTAGATATCATTGACAATACAGAGGTTTTGGCAGTAATGGCAGTACAATAAAACAAAAACACAATATGGATGAAGAGACAAGCAGCTGTTATCATGAAGCATTCATCCCCTGGAATTACTTTTCCAAGTTTCAGACAGTTCAGAGTAGCTCCTCTTTAAAAATCCCCAACTACTGTTATCAATAAACCCTAATAATAGTCAATATATAAGTGTGAACTCTTACAAGCTCACAGGAGGGGGTGGAGCTTATAACAAATAAATATTTGTTATTTCCTTTGTAACCTTTCCAATGTTCAACAAATACTCACAATTAGACATTTTTATGATGCCTTGACAATTACTTTCTCAGCACTCACTCATGAAGCATCTCTCAATCCTCCTGGAATGTCATTCATTGAAATACCATTCCTCAATGCCATTCATTGAAACAGTCAGTCTTCAACTATTTATGACTACACATTTGGCCTCCTTGATTTGAGTATCAGTCTATTAAGAGGCAAAACCATCTTACAGTCTTTTTTTTTTTTTTTTTTTTTTACAATAAGGAGTATTAGATTTAAGACTTACAAAAATGGCTGTTTGTGACTCTGTTTTCACAATCTTTAGTTTTATCTGTCAGCAAGTGATTTTCCTCCCATTGAGAATACGCAATTTATGCTTTCCTTCCTTAATTTATCACAGTTGCTATGTAAGAAGCACACAATTTAGTTCTTGCTTTCTTCATTTTACAGGAGTGTTTCCCTCATATATTGGTTGTAAGTTCCTACGTGTCAAAAGTATGACATGACAAAACCACAGGTATAAACACAATGAAACTGAAAAGAACATAATAGAACATTATCTATATTCTACTGTTATTCTATCTATAGAATAATGGTGGAATTCTTTGTGTTCAAACTAATGGCTGAAAAATAAAAAGCCCAGGAGTGAACTACTCAGTTTTTTGTTGAGGCAAACACTGTGGGTCTTCCTTCACTGACAGGAATAAAGATTTGTAAGTCACTGGGTATCTTACTGTCTGAGGCATTCATATACTCTCACAGAAGAAGAGTGATTTCTTTTCTTTGAAGGGTGGAAAGACTGAGTTAGAAAAGTTTTCAATAACATAAGAAAACAAGGAAAATGATAGACTAAATATGTAGCATATTTTTAAAATGAAAGTCCTAGCCGATCATATATATACATATACATATGAAGCCTATATCTATGATATATATGAAGATATATATATGATATATACATGAAGATATATATATGGGCTTCATATATATATATGGACTTATATATATATAAACATGTATGGATGTGTGTGTGTGTGTGTGTGTGTGTGTGTATATATATATGGACTTTTTCACCTGTCAGAGGATCAGTACTGTTCTATGCAGCAGAAAGTCAGTGGATTTTTACACTTAAGAGAAAGTACAAACTTTCTTGGAAAATTAAAATACATATTGGTCTTAAGGTGGTCAAATAAGGTAGATAAGATACTATAAAATATTTTATGGACATTACACTATATACTGAAACAAGAAGATAATTTGAACTATTAGTTCTAAAAACCTACTGGATAGTCAATAGAAGGCATCATTGATTCTACAAATATTTATCGAAGGCCTCCTTTGTGCTGGACGGGGCCAGGCACTGGGTATGAAGTAATCTAGAGAATCTCTATATTGTTGTGATTTAATTGTATCTGCAGGATAATTAGCTTCTTTGAAAGTAATAATAGTACCAAGCACATACACAGGAGGATTGAATTAGATAATGCATTAAATATGCCTAGTGCTGCCTGGCACTAATGTCTGGCATCTAGTAAAATACTAGCATATATGTACTCGCTTTATCCCAAGCTCCAGCAATAGATCTAAAGGGATCAGAGGCATGAGACTCTAAGGCTTGATAAAACAAGAAGTGCAGCATAAGCTGCAAATGAGAAAATATTCTATGCAAATCATAAAAAAACAAGGATTATCTAGACATGCAACTAAATTTAAAGGGTAGTGTTTATGCCAAGTAAGCTCTTTAAAGCTAATAAATACCCTCTTTTCCCTTTGAACAAGATTTTAGGCTCTTTGATTAATCAACAGTACAAACAAATAAAATTCATAGTCAGAGGATTTGTTCCTAAAAATGAATTTTAAAAATAGCTCTAAATATTTGGTATGTCAAAGGTTGTTGTGAACGACTGAAAACAGTGGAACCAACTGTTTTTCCCTATATCATGGCAGGCATTTTTCTTTTAATTATTCAGGGAAGGGGAATTAAGTATTCCTCATCTTGGGGAGTAGGTCATGTTAAGAAGCCTATATGGATTTCTTAAAGAAAATAATTTTTTAAAAGATGATGCCAAGAAGTCAGAGTTTTGGTTTTTCATCTCAAAAGTTTCTTAACAATCAGAAAATAACTGTTTGGGGAAAATTATATAAATCAAGAAACACTTCTGTACAAAGTCTCCATAAGCTAGTTCTAGTAGTTCCATTCATTTTTCAGCTCTGGAGAGGGAAATTCTCTCAAGGAGATTTGTCTAATGTGATGTTCTTACTAAATCCCACCTTTAACAGAATGGAATTTAGTAAGAACATCATATTAAACAAATGTAAAATTTTACATACTACAAAGCACTATAATGCCCAGTATCTCTAAAATACAAATATTTGAACCTTATTAGAGTTCCTTGAGGTAAATAAGGATGGTATCATTATCATTTTTTGTGGCTACGAAACAAAGGCTCAGTAATATTGTTATTTTTTTCATATCCTACATGTAGAAAAAAAAAATTAAAGAAAGTCTTTCAGCTCTAGATTTGGTGTCTTTTTACTGTGTTATGTTTCCTCTATGCAAATTGCTATTCTTCAAATAAATCTTCATCACATAGTGATGAAACTCTTAATCAGAGTCAACTCATAATGAATGGGACAACAAAAAAGTTTGAATACTTGGTCATTCTTTACTTTTATTTTTTTAAGCAGCATGGACTAGATGCGCAAGTTCCATGGGATGTAATCATACTTGAAAAATAGATCTACATTTAAAAATCCACATATATATACATATATACACACATATATATGTATATACACACACATATATACACATATACACACATATACATATGTATATATACACATATACACACATATATACATATGTTTATGTATATATACTTACATATATGTGCGTATATATATAGGCTTCTCATTCCCTCAGGATTGGTACTAGAAGAGACAGAATTCTGCCATGTCTGTTAGCCAGTACAAGGTAGATGAGAAATGGAAGAGCGTGAAAAGGCTGATAAATGTCAAGTAATTTTCCTAGAGAGCTGAGATTCAGTACTGTGCCTATACCTTTAGCCCTTCTGTAATTTCTATTTAATTATCTAGGAAGGGCTGTGAATGGCGGGCCTTCTGACATGAGCAGACACCAAAAGTCAGCAGAGAGACCAGAAAAGCAGATATAAGTAGACTTAACATATCTACCCTATGAATTTGGGCCACAAGGTCCCTCTTCTGTTATATGGGACTAATAATGACTACTCCAAAGCTTTGTCTGGACAGGGAGACAGATGAGTGTCTCAGAGGCCAGAAGGCAGAAGATTATCATTGGTATATTTGCTACTTTGTTGAACAATGACTTTTCAAGTCATTATATTTCAAAATGAATCACAGTATCAGGCTACAAACAAGAACCACCATTTTCTTTCCAGAATACAGTCCTTGAAGAAGAGAAAAAAACACTCTTTTCTTAAAGGAAACAGTGTAAATAAAGCTTTTATTTTCACCATTCCAGATGGCAGCAGGGTATAATTTGTACTGTGTTGACATCATGACCATTATTATTCAAAGTCAATTTTCCTGTAAGTGAATTGAATAAGGGACTGAAAACAGAAAAATAAAGAGCAAAGAAATAAAAGCTAAATCAATGTTTCCTAGCAAAGTTGGGCTCTTGGGCCCGTATCAAAATGCTATGCATATGAATAAAATTGAAAAAATCATATAAATAAAGTAGTTTCTAATTACAAGTCAAATGCTAGTCCAGTCAGAAAGAAACTATATAAAGCAGGAAAAAAACTGCCAGTTAATACGTGACATTCCAAATGGAATATGTAATAAATACAAGATCTGTTCCCAAAAAAGTAATTATGAACAAGATACAATAATTTTTTTCCAAGGTCCTCTTTGCAAGTTATTACATACAGATAGTATGCTTGTCTGAATATGGCTATAAATCAATCTGAATATGGCTATAAATCAATCAGCTAAGCTTTTATTTCAGAGTAGATTTAGGTATCTCTTAAAGGCAGTCACTGGATACAAGAGTCTCGAAAGATTTCTCATAGAACTATGCCATGCAGGAATAGAAAATTGGACATTGATAAGCTAAGAGCCTCATTAGCAGCTACTAAATATTCAGCATACCAACCAGCTACCCACAGAGCATTCCAGAGCAAAGCTCCATTTTATGAAATATTCCTCACATTTTGAGGAGTTTGCAAGGCACTCCTGGCAGAGAATAAAACAAACTGTTTAGAAGCATTGTATGCAATTATCCTACAAATTACAAAGTAATGTCTACATAGCAGAACATAAACCCCAGTTAGATTTAATTATCATTTGTCTAAAGGTGGTAGCTCCAATATTACATTGCATTAAGGCATACTGTTATTAGTACTTGGCCTTAGCAAATGATTACCCTTTTTGCGATTCATAATCAAATAAATTCATTGAGAAAAAAAGAAGCACCTTCTCCTCCTACCTAGCAACATTATTAATAACTGAACACTTAAGTAAATACTTAGGAATCAGGGAAACACATTTATTCCCTTCTTTGGGGTTCATTTAGATAAAATCCAATATCCATCCACTTTCACAAATCTCATTATTCCCTGTCAATTTATATTTAGCAACAAGCAGGTGTCATTATACTCACCCTTTACATCCATACAAATGTTTACCTTACCTTGAATATTCAAATAACCACTTTACAGAAATGTATATTTAAATCATACAGTGAATTTTATTATTTTTAGAAAATAATTTTTTTATTCTTGTTTTTTAGAGAAAGAGGCACAAAGACAAAAATAGTAAACATGGAAAGAGACTTGGGTTTGGATCCTGCATCCATTATTTGTTAGCTTTGTAGAAAGTTACAAACCAACAAGCTCAATCAAAAGAGACTACAAAAAACATTCAATGTGGTTGCTCCACTATATTTTGGAAAATGCAAATTTTCTAAGCCATCAAATGTTATAAAAAAAGAAAATCAGAATCAATTGTGTAGTGTTGGATTGGAACTAATAGTATTGGTGTGAACACCTAGTTTTAAATATACACATGTACATTTGTGTATATATGACATATATACTATACTATATATATCATTTTAAATATATGTATACATTTATATATATATATGACTTGTAAATGAGTATGCATACACAAATACACATTCTTTATATAAACTTACCAAACACATCTTCCCTAGCTGAGCCAAGAGAGGCTGGGAGAAGTAATACCCAAGAGCAATGGTGACACCTTGTATTCAGATCTTGGTTTCTAAATACCATTCTCCAGTGAAAGGAAACACTTTCCTTTCGGAAAGTTTCCCTTCAGAAAACTCCTTAGAGAAATCACTGATTCCAGTTAGGACTGGGACAAGGAAAGAATGAGACACACCTGGAATTATTCTGTTGTATAAGAAAATACTCAAAGAATCAAAGGTATATACTAAATGTACACAGAAGCCAGCTTAAAGGGCTCTTATTGACCAAATATGGGACAACTTGAACATCAAAATTAAAAAAGACAATATTAACAAGTTATAACACACTAAATAAAATAAAGGCATGCATCCATACTGATATAAATAACTGAGTAAATTAAAAGTTTCAGGAGAAATAGTATCTTTACATAGTATCAAAGGGACTCCCTACATAAATTTATTAAATACAAAGAAAGCACTCTGTGAGAGATTAAATGATGGGGAAAGTCTTAAGCATCTCCTAAATTTACAGTATGCAATTAGAAACCAAAAATGATGCTCCTTATGCTGCTGTGGATGCCAATGATAATAATTTTAAAAATAATGCTCCCATTTACGTGATTTTGCTGTATTCTAAGCACTGTAGTAGTCCTAAAAATACTATTAAAGACAAATAGTTTTGAAGTTTTTAATTTAAAAATATTTAAAATAATAAAATATGTAAAGAAAAATTAGTAACTTTACATTGGAGAAGGCTCGCAGAAAAAACCTTGATTAAAAAATCAAAGTTAATGACATCAGCAATCGGATAATTCAAACTCATGTGCTGAGAAAGACATGACGTCACTTCGATAACAATCCTGGAAGAGAGTCATAACCTAAATATGACCACCAGTAAACATCAGCAAAACCCCAAACAAGAACATTTTATTAAATAACAACCTTCTTATCTTCAAAACTATCATGGTCAGAAATGTCCAAGAAAGACTGAGAAACTCTTCCAGGCTGACAAGTACAAAATATAATTCTGAACTGGAGTCTCTGTGGAAAATTAGAAAAACTTGAATAGGGATAATTCGTGAAATGCAAGTAAGAACAACTGGTAAAATATGATAGAAAGTGAATGGGGATCTAAGAATTAGACGGCTATGATGCATCAATGTTTACTTCCTAATTTTGTTAGTTCCATTGTAGTTAGGTAGGAGAATACCTTGTTTGTATAAATCTGAGTATTTGGGAATGATAGGCAAGGCATCATGTCAGCAATTAACTCTCAAATAGTTCAGGAACGATAAGTTCTTTGTACTGTAGTTTCTATTTTTCTATAAGATTGGGATCATTTCAAAATTTTAAACTATATAGAAGTAAACTGTTATAATTAATTCATATTATCAGAAATATACAGACTTATTCCCATAGAAAGCTTCTGGGTAGCTAGATATACTCAAGCATTGTTTTCCCAACTCTGACAAACATTCTTAATATTTTACTTTATTTGAGGCCCTCTTGAACACCATGACTATTTAAATGACATTCCAATTGTTATTACCAATTTTACACAAATGATGACAATATCTGAAAAAAGTTAGCTCTAAAAATACGTGAATTCATATAAAATTAAGACACAAGTATTTAATTACAATGAACAAAATTGAGTGATACTCAAGAGCAAGGTGCAAGCTCATGAAAAGAAAATGTGAGAAATCAATATTCTAATAACATAATGGACATTTATGATTTTTATTTAGAGTAATGATAAAGTCTGATAAAAGTTTAAGATAGAAGACAAACTTTTTGAGGGTCTTCCTTCCAATTAAAACATAATTAACTTAAGACTCAGAATAGCTTCTGAAATCCAAATTTTTTTTTTTAAGCCAAACTTTAAAAAATTTTAGAAACAATCCACCTTCCCTTCAGCTCATCACAGCTCTCTCCTCCTGGAACAAGAACACATTCAAGAAAATGCTTGTGACCCTCTAGTCTTTAATAATGTAAGAGAATGGGAGCAAGAGGAACAAAAAAAAGTGACTCAGATATGTCTAAAGAACTTTTCTGAAAAGAGCATTTCACTATTTTACCATATTCAGTAACAGTTTTTATCGTTTTAAACGCAAACTGTGGTAGGTATTTGTTTTATCTGACGGAAGAAAACTGATTCTGAAAACAGAGGTAATGGTAGTTTTCTTTAGAGGGTGTCTTGAAAGATAAAAAGATCAAAATCTTTAAACATCAAACATCACATATAAAATGCTTCACTGAAAAAAATGAAAACTACAGGAACACATGAATAAGCAGTTAAAAATAACTTACATGTCTTACAATGTATTATAGATCTATGGAGAAACATTTCCCACAAATGCAAATAATTTTCTATCTTTATATGGCAAAATTCAACCTGAATTTAACACCAAAGAAGAACCAAATGGAACTAGGTTTTTTCATAGACAGGGTCTCGTTCTGTCACTCAGGCTGGACTGCAATGGTGCAATCATAGTTCACTGCAGCGTCAACCTCCCAGGCTGAAGTGATCCTTCCACCTCAGCCTCCAGAGTAGCTGGGACTATAGGGATGTGCCACAATGCCCGGCTAAATTCTTTTTATTTTTCAGAGATGGTTCTCACTAAGTTGCCCAGGCTAGCCTCAGATTCCTGAGTTCAAGTGACTCTCTATCAAAAGAATATCATATATAAAAGCAAACACAGGACAGAAATATATTCACTATGCTTTGAAATATCAAAAATATTAAGAAGCTATTCAACGGGAGTTCAGACATCTGGAAAATAACCCAATTGAAGTAAAACTACCCCAAAATGGCCAAAAACACTACCAAAAGTTCCATGAATGAAATCCCTTATCTTTTACAACTAGACAGAAGAGTTGTCAAGCATCCACATAAATTCTAAAACCTTGACTTTCTTCTTCAATAGATTAAACACAGCAAATTAGAAAAAGGGTTTCAGGCAAAACCTGAGGGCATACATAAAGGATTACGATCTTTTTCCTAAAAGCAAATGAAAGGAAAGAGGTTTTAAAGCTAGATACAAGCGTATGGGCACTTCAGTGCTTGCAGGCATGTACATTGGGAGGGTATGTCACTTATCACAAAATTGGCATTTTAAAAAAAATGCCTTTTTAACTGCAGTATGAAAAATGCATTGGGGCAAAGCAAAAAATAAGAATAAAGTGATGTAGGCATGTTGGCATGTTATTTAGGATAGTACTGAGATGGCCCAGTGGCAAGATAAACTTACATCAGGAAGTAGTAGAGGAGACAGGGAGAAGTGAAAAAAGTTCAGAATAATTTGAATGTCAATTTTACAAGGGTTGGTGATATTTTGAAGATGAGGAATGAAGGAGAATTATCAGGAATGGCTTTCTAAAATGTTATGATTGTTTGCATATGTTTTCAGTCATGTCTTCCCTTGGGGAACAATGTCATGTATTTGAGGCACTCATGAAGCAGACAGTATGCCTCCATGAAGGCCTCTCACCAACAGAGCTGCCTCTGGATGGAGCACAGCACTAAGTACAAAGCAAGTATCTGTCAGTTGAACACTGATCCACCTTTTCCTTCAGGAATTGGCAAAAGGGGCTGGGCATAGTAAGCCACTTGCTTCCTTATCTGCTTCATCTCAGGATGAAGGCAAGAAATGTCGGCTTCAGCCTACACACGTGAGCTCAGCATCCTCACTACAGATGCGCCAGAAGTTTCCTGGGAGCCAGTCTAGAATGGGTTGTAAATACCACGGATTTGCATCAATTTTCTCCACTAACAGCTCAATTCCTGCAATTTGAAGACAGTTGAACATGCCAGGGTAGTTTCTCCCTAGCCAGAAGAGAAACTCACAAAATATGACGAGTATGACACCCAATGGTCCCCTAAATAAGAGGAAGAATAATTTGAGTTGTTGTCCTATGAAGACATGAAATTAAGAATCTCCTTATAGATAACTCATGGCTGTCACATTTTAATATACAACATGCCAATTAAATAGATACAAGTTTCCAATAAGATGATACTCAGAATCGATGTAATAAAACCTTTTTCTTACATATTGAAAACAACCCAGAGTTGCTCATTTTCATTTAGTTGTAATAGACTGACATATTGTTATAAATTTGGGAAATACACAATCTGTAATTCTTAACAAAGTGACAGCAAATTGACAAGAAAAAAAGTTATCTCAGCCTTGAATTCACTGACATAGCAAGGCGACATAACCCACCAATCCCCCCACAGCCATGAGTGGATGGTTTTGATGCTTACCACAAAATTAATGCCCCTTCAATTGCTCAGCGATGATGGCTGTGAGGCTACTGAGTAAATAATGTGTGTGCATTCACTAAAGGAAGGAAGAACGTGTATTTCAGCCACTGATCCCTAATATAACCAATGCTATTTAAGTGTTTGTTACTATAAAGAGAAAATACTATGCAGTACAGCTTTGTAAATTATACATGACAGGTTTTGTGAGTAAATTATAGTTACATGAGCACATGTTGTCATTTTTCAGGAATTAACTCAGAAGAAGATAAAATATAATCAAGAATGTTTCCCCAGTGAGAAAAAGACATTTTCTTCTTTTCTTTTTGAGACACAGTCTTATTCTGTTGTCCAGGCTAGAGTGCAATGGCATGGTCTAGGCTGACTGCAATCTCTGCCTCCTGGGTTCAAGTGATTCTTCTGCCTGAGCCTCCCGAGTAGCTAGACTACAGGTGCGTATCACCACACCCGGCTAATTTTTCTATTTTTAGTAGAGACAGGGTTTCACCATATTGGCCAGGCTGGTCTCAAACCCCTGACTTCATGATCTGCCCACCTAGGCCTCCCAAAATGCTGGGGTTACAGGCATGAGCCACCACACCTGGCCAAAACATTTTTAATTTAGTTTTATTTTCATGGATATCATAGTCCACCATAGTACTGGTTTTTGGGGGTTGAAGGCTCATAGACTTCCATTTGCTGGGAACCTACTGGGCATATCACATGCATTAGGTTGGTGCAAAAGTAAGGTTTTACCATTCCTTTTTTTTTTTTTTTGAGACAGAGTCCTGTTTTGTTGCACAGTTTGGAGGGCAGTGGTGCCATCTTGGCTCACTGTAACTTCCACCTTCCAGGTTCAAGCAATTCTTCTGCCTCAGCCTCCCGAGTGATCTCAAACTCCCGACCCTCAGTGATCTGCCTGTATTGGCCTCCCAAAGTGCTGGGATTACAGGCATGAACCACTGTACCCGGTTACCACTACTTTTCAATGGTAAAACAGCAGTTGCTTTTGCCATCGATATGAGCAGGAATTACCTTGCAGGAAAAAACAAAATAACAAAAAAAAAAAAATTTTTTTTTTTTTTTCGAGACAGAGTCTCACTTTGTTGCACAGGCTGAAGTGCAGGGACGTGATCTCGGTTCACTGCAACCTCTACCTCCTGGGTTCCAGTGATCCTCTTGCCTCAGCCTCCCCAGTAGCTGGGATTACAGGCACCAGCCACTGTGCCCGGCTAATTTTTGTATTTTTAGTAGAGACGGGGTTTCACCATGCTGGCCAGGCTGATCTCGAACTCCTGACCTTCAGTGATCCACCCATATCAGCCTCCCAAAGTGCTGGGATTACAGGCGTGAGCCACCGAGCCCGGTCGCCATCACTTTCAGTGGTAAAACAGCATTTCCTTTTGTACCAACTTATACATAAGTTGTAACATTTCTCACAGATGTAATTCTTTAACAATAACAGCTGGGTCATACTAAAAAGCCAGTCCTTTTTTTTTTTTTTTTAATTGTCAGGAAGCACTTTTGTAGGTCCTTTCCTTCAAAGCTTAATTCACTTTCCTAAAACACGATGAGCAGGGTTTCAGAACAATACTTTCTGGGATGTTCACTTTCCTGGTACTTCTTAACACGATAGAGACTTAAAAATATTCTAGCACACACAATCATAGTTTTTAAATGTTTATCTCGGTTGTGAGGAAAAAATGCAGCTAGTGATAGATACAACAAACAGTACATTGCTCCACTCTCATCTCTCACTCTCCAGAAATAACTGTTGTTGATTTTTGAATTGATTTTCTGACAGCATGGATATTATTTGTTTTAACACTTATATTTCATCCTTGAGAAAGATAATACTGTTTGTTCATACACACAGGGACACATTTCTGATCATTCAGTTTTTCATGATTCCAAATGTAATGTGTAGCAGAGTTAATCAGGGGTACCAGGACTCCAGGATCCCTAAGTTCATGAGACAAGCTGTTTTCTGGATTATTCTTCTAAAAAGCAGATCAAATGGAAGTTTTCAACAAAATTATTTATGAATTGTAGGACATGAGGTAGTTGTGAGGAAAACCATGTCATCCTGATAAATTGTGTAACATTTCCTAGAACAGTCAACTATCACAGATTTCATCACAGTGATTTTCAGAAGGCAAGGACTATACAGACCAACTGTTTTACAGTCAAAGTTATGCTCTTTGGTAAATATTCTGAAGTGTTTGACTATTTTCAATAACTGAGTGTACAGAGACATTATCTCGTTTGGTTATTAAAGTACATTATTTCTACTGATTGATTACCATTAAAAGTTCAAATGGTGTTTAAAAGAGGCCTTTTAGCTTTAAGTTGAATGAATGACATGGATACTTGTTCATAATTTCGTAATAGTTTTTCAAGTTTGAATTATTATAGCCATACTTTATGGTATAAGTTAATTATTCCTTAATTTCCCATTAAGCCTGCTCAAGAAGAAATCAAACATACTTTATATAAACTCTAGCTAAATGTAGAAGTGCTCACTTTTTCCACCTCAATTGATCAGGTGGCTAGCCTATCCAAGCACATAATATCACTAATCTCTCTAGTTTTCATAAGAAGATGTACCTATTTAGCCTTGACACAGATCAGTGGTAACATCTGAGATGCTTCACTTAACCCACCACATAGTGCTGCTTTAATCTGTACTTATCAGGGATCTCAATCTTAAAATGACGGTCAAAACAACTTGGCCAGAGGAGTAATATTGACGGAGAATTACCTGAAATTATGCAATTCCATCCATTCCTCCACATAATATAAAAACCGATTTTGGTTAAAGGATGAGAGAGCTAGAAACCAGGACTGTTTTCCCTCATCTGCTGAAGAACAGATTAAACCGACATGTGTTTCGTTATAATTCGACAGATTAACCTGAGGGACTTTAGCAAGCAACTGCCCTATAACGTTGTGAAGTTAAACATGCATATGATGCAGAGAATAGCCTTTACTATTTGAATATATCCTCGTTCTCAAGAACTATGGGAGAGAACTGTTCCTCTGGTTTCAAGGGAATATTATGGTCTTTCTTTCCTCTTTCTTTCTTTCTTTCTTTTTTTTCTTTTCTTTCTTTCTTTCTTTTCTTTCTTTCTTTTTTTTTTTTTGAGACAGAGTCTCTCTCTGTAGCCCAGGCTGGAGTGTGCAGTGGCACAATCCTGGCTCACTGCAACCTCCACCTCCCAGTTTCAAGAGATTCTCCTGCCTCGATCTCCCCAGTAGCTGGGATTACAGGCGTGCACCACGCAAAAATGCCTGGCTATTTTTTTGTATTTTTAGTAGTGACGGGGTTTCACCATGTTGGCCAGGCTGGTCTTGAACTCCTGACCTCAAGTGATCTGCCTGCCTGCAGACTCCCAAAGTCCTGGGATTACGGGCATGAGCTGCCACACCTGGCCATACTATGGTTTTTCTGAAGAACTGATTTGTTTTTATGTTATGGACATGGTGCATCTGTGTCACAGGTTCCCTCTTTCTCACTTCTGGAGCTGTTAGGAGATTTGGAGCTAAAATTGTGGCTTATTTAGCAAAGGCACAGAAGTCCATGGCACGGACCGTATGCGCATTCCAACTGTACTCCTAACATTAACCTGTCTTACTACAATATTTTCCTGCCCCACTGTCATACCATTTTATCTTGCTATGTGAAACATTCCTCCATAAACTATATCTCTTTAAAATAAAGTTATAATAGACACAGGCATAAATATTGTAGATACGACCTTTTAAAAATATATAATGTACAAAAGTGATGATCTAAAAGATGTCAGTACAGGGTCCAAACGAATCCACACTTCCCATCACAGTCCGAGAAATGTTAAAGTTACCCGAAATTATGATAAACTAAAAACAATAAACTTACTAAAGTGAGCTTATCAGAAAGGATATAAAAAACCTAATTTAATAAACACTAACTTAAAGGAAAAAATAAAAGAATAAAGAAATAAAGATAGGGTTACATAGACATAGTGGGCCAGGCATGGTCCCAGCACTTTGGGAGGCCAAGGTGGGCAGATTGCCTGAGCTCAGGAGTTTGAGACCAGCCTGGGCAACATGGTGAAAACCAGTCTCTACAAAATATATAAAAATTAGCCAGGTGTGATGGCACGTGCCTGTACTACCAGCTACTCTGGGGGCTGAGGCAAGAAAATTGCTTGGGCCCAGGAGGTTGAGGCTACAGTGAGCCATGTTCACACCACTGCACTCCAGCCTGCGTGATGAGGTGAGATCCCATCTCAAAAAAAAAAAAAAAAAAAAAGAGTGACTATTATTTCTATTTTAGAAAAGTCATAGGCATTGAATTTAATTCCATTATCAGCCCATGATAAAACTGATAAATATCATAAAGATATATACCCACACAAAAATACATATATAATTATATGTGGATATGTATGTTTGTACAAAGCACATTTTTACATTACTTGCAGAAAATTAAAATCACGTTTAATAAACATTAAGTAGCACTGTATTATTTGTTAACAAATACTTACTAAACACCTCTCAGACTCTGTGTAAAACATTGCTCAGTACCTGACAGCTCCAAAAACAGTCCCTCGAAAGTTGTACCATATAAGGTGAAAACGTGCATGTGAACACAGAAAATGTGTCAACTAATCAAACCTTAAGGGAGCACAGGGGTGAATAATGATTTTGCTGGAGATGAGAGAAGGTAAGTCTAAGAGCGTGAATATAATTTTGATAGAAATGTAATAAAGGGCCTTCAAGGCACAGGGAAAAGTATAATCTAAGGTCCAGGAAAAATTAAATAAATGAGAGGTGGATTCAGGGTGAAATGTGGCTGCTGCTTGAATGTTTTGGTTTGGGGAGAGGGGTAGGAAGACAGTGTGCAAAGTCTGTCGAAGGATGATGCAAAGATGGCTGGCCAGGTCCAACCGTGAGAAGCTGGAAAGAATCTGGGGTTCATTTGTTAGGTTGTATGTGCATGGGGCTGGATTTTTTTTTTTTTGTGAGAGAGAGATTTTCACTCTGTCACCCAAGCTGTACTGCCATGGCACAATCTCAGCTCACTGTAACCTCATCCTCCCAGGTTCAAGCGATTCTTGTGCTTCAGCCTCCCAAGTATATGGGACTCCAGGCACGCACCACCAAACCCGGCTAATTTGGGTATTTTTAGTAGAGATGGGGTTTCGCCATGTTGGCCAGGCTGTTCTCAAACTCCTGACCTCAAGTGGTCTGCCTGTCTCATACTCCCAAAAGTGCTGGGATTACAGGTGAGAGCCATTGCGCCCAGCTGGAGCTGGATTTTTTTTTTTTTTTTTAGACAGAGTTTCGCTCTTGTTGCCCAGGCTGGCGCACCACGGCACAATCTCGGCTCACCGCAACCTCCGCCTCCCAGGTTGAAGCAATTCTCCTGCTTCAGCCTCCCAAGTAGCTGGGTTTACAGGCATGCACCACCATGCCCGGCTATTTTTGTATTTTTAGTAGAGATGAGGTTTCTCCATGTTGAGGCTGGTCTCGAATTCCTGACCTCATGTGATCCGCCCGCCTCGGCCTCCCAAAGCGCTGGGATTACAGGCATGAGCCACCGCGCCTGGCCAGAGCTGGATATGTTTGAACCAAGAAAGTAAAAGAAAGATCTTCACATTCTAAAAAGCAATCTGTCAGTGGAGTGCAGTGATGGGGGACAAAGAGAAAGCCCAGTTAGGTAGTTACTATATTAGTTTAAATGTGAGATGATGAAGTCTATGTGTAGATATAACATGTAATTATAATTATGATCATTGGAAGAGAAAAGAAGAGATGAGTTAGACACATATTGGAGAACCACTCCACCAGTTTTAGGAAGTATTCATTTTACTTAAGGAAAAATGGGGTAAGCGTCAGTGTCAAGTTTCTAGTCCCTCAGTTCCTTCGTGAATGACGGTAGGTCGGCATGCAGGGATGATGTCACTAATATAAAAGACACAAGAAGAGACACAGAAAGGTCAAGATCTGTGTTTCTTTCATATGAAAGTGACAGTTGGAATCATGTAGATGGATGAGATAACCCAGCAAAGAATTTACAGTGAGCAGAGTATGGGAAATAGCCATATTTAAGGGGTTTTGCAATGTTCCAAGTATGTTTTTCACATAGTAACATTTCTGCATATTCCTATTAAATAACCAAAAGGGATAAGAGGAATTATACTATTTTACATTG
Organism: Colobus angolensis palliatus; assembly: GCF_000951035.1. Lineage (NCBI taxonomy): Eukaryota > Metazoa > Chordata > Mammalia > Primates > Cercopithecidae > Colobus > Colobus angolensis. The sequence goes on along the minus strand of NW_012114733.1, from coordinate 1,746,220 downwards.
TAGATTTTAAACACAGAGAAAAATACGTGGGAATATTTGCCTTGTGAGGAGGGGCATATGAGAAAATAATGCAACTTTGAGAGGGGAGATGAAGTAAAAAAAAAGTAAACACAAGATATAAACCCCAAGGGAAATTATTTAAATGGGAAATATAAAATTATTCAAATTGTAAATTATCCAGGAAAAACACCCAATAATTCTAACGGTAGCTTAGGATATTGAGCCAATTTTTAAAAGATCATTACAAAAGAAGACACTATTCTTAACTCTTGCTTCAAGCCATGCAATCAGACAAAAAGGGTGCCATTTCAGGCTCTTTCATTTAGAATATCTATATTCAGATCTCCATTCACATAGTTCTTGGCATGAAGCATCTGAAAGAAGATTAAAATTAATGTAGGAGTGCAACATTAACACAAACATCACTGATTAACTTGAACTGAACCAAGCTCAAAGCAAAAGCCATAACAGGGAATCAGTCAGGATTGAAAAGAACAAACAGAAGACTTCTTTAGTTTTCACTGTATTCCCCAAGAATTTGAAAAATTTTAAGGCCCAATCTACATTATTAGGAAAACAAGAAGTTGTTTTTCGTTTTCTATTGGTTTATGATTGCTCTAGCATTTTAAATAGGCCTACATTCCAACATAAATATTGTCATGTTCCTAAGATTAGTACAGGTATCTTACATGTATATGGTACCTCCCAAATTTGAAGTGTCATATTAAATGATTTAATGCACGTATGGCACTCAAAAGTAGATTTGTCATACAGTAAATACTTTAAAATTTTACTATTATTACCACTACTGCTGCCGCTACTGCTACTACTAGATTGTATGAAATTAATAGTAAAATCAAAACTATATTATGCATTATTTATTATAATTAATTGCCCTGAAATATCTTCAGGCCCTCAAAATCTCAGTTGTTTAAATGACCTACTGGATAATGTATCTACCATACACACAAACAGACACGTATGTGCCTATGTGCACACATATGCTCCAACATAATTTGTGGAAAGAGTAGCATCAAATTAAAGAAGAGATCATGATTTTCAATCACCTAAATAAATCTAAATCCCTATCCAAGAGAAACCTAGAAATAGGGTATAATGTAACTGATAGCATAAAAGCTCAGCCCTAAGATTTCTTAATAAAGCCATTGGCCCTATAGTCTACAGCTTTAACTTTGAGAGCTCCTGACAAGAATACCCAAGGCAGATCCAGTGTTCAACTGTTCTTTTGTACAGGCCTGGGTCAGGCTCTTTAGACTAGAGAAATAAGAACGCAGTAGCACCAAGGCAGGGTATGAAAAGAATATTCTCTTCATGAGCCTGTCTTCGACAGTGAGCTTATGCTATAGCTCTCACAGCAATTATTCATCACCAACAACAGCATCCCAGTTCTGCATTAACAGTGCAGTGGAATAGATTTCACTCCTGGCATTCCCATGATCTCAGAGTGGCAAATCCCTATGAAAACAAATGATAAGACTATCACTTAGGGGTGGTTTTTGCTCAACAGCTATTTTATTCCCTGGGAGCATTTTATCTTTCTTCATAATTATATCAAAGGATACATTTCTAATAACTGGTAAGCCCTTCCTTAGGTGACTTTAACCTCTGTAGGCATTAGGTCCCATGACCCATAGCACAAACATATTTTGTAATTAAAACTTTTTTCAACTTCAGAAGTCACTGAGGAAATGTTCTGCTTTATATAATTGTTCTCCATTAAGTGATATTTAATATGAAAATTTTCATAATTTAAACCCTATTTAATCTCATCCTTATATGCTTCAGACCTCATTTTTTCCCCTGTTTTCAACAATCAAAACCCTTATTATTATAGATATGAGAGTGTATGCAGGTCTTTTTTCTTTTCTCTTTCCCTTTTTTTAAATAAAGACTAATAGTTCTTAAATTTAGAAGACTAACAAGGATGCAAAAGTGATACAATTTTTCAGCAGCCTGAAGTGCCAGTCATTTTAGGTAGCTTCAGATCACAACCTGTGTGGGAAATAGCATGATCATTTTCAATCACTTCATCCTGAAGGAGAACCATTAACTAGTTTTAATTGGAAATTGCTAACAACGCTTCTATAAAGTTTATAGGTATAATAATTCAATTTTCCAAACATAACGAAGAACGTCCACAAAATGTTGACCATGAGGACCAAAGCAACCTCTTTTTGCCTAGAATAAACCTTCACAGACTTTATCAACATATAATCAGCAGACTCAAGCCCGGAATAGATCACACCAGAAATGTGATCCAGTCATCCTGTTCCAATTAAAGAAAGGACCATGTGTTGAACTAAGCAAATAAGTGTAGATAAAATAATCTATGTTGGGATTTGAGAACAACTTTTCTGGTTGTACTTCAATTGTAGCTAAGATTCAAGTTGAAAACAATGACTGGCAATAGAGCCCCCCTCCCATCATTTATTTTAAAGGAAGCTATCAATGACCTGGACCCGGGGCCTGTTACCATCACCTTGCTTTTGCCAGGCGATGGTCACAGGCACCTCCTTGCAGGGTTTCTAATGGAAGACAGAACTGACCTATTACCAATAACCCCAACCCTAGCAAAATCCAAATCCAAACCCCATCTACACACAAAACTGAGAACAGGAAAAGTCAGCAGATCTTTGGAAAGTACAGGGTTCTTTCTCTCTGGGAAAAATCATTGTATGGTTTGGGGGTGCCTGTCAAAAAGGCAAAGTATTAGCAGGTTTCTCTTCTTGTTATGTCAGAGCTGACCAGCGTGGGAGAGTTTTTGACAGAGTACGACGTGTGTTTTTGGATTTGGTATCCACTTTTCTCGCAGAACGCTGTATAAAGAAGCCTCAGTGAGGTGCATGGAAAGAGGACAGAGGCATTCACACCAACCACCTTCACTGCACTCTTCAGAGGATGAAGCAGCAGCCCTGGGAGACTTCTTGCAGCTTCAGGAGAAGATTAATGATGAAGGGAGGCTAAGCAAATAGGAAATCCAACCAGCGACCAGATCAGGTAGGCAGCACAATGGCTGAGACTGAATATGGATGATGACCCTTCTCTGAGGTGTTCATGAGCAATGCCGGAGGCAAGAGGAAGCCAAATACAGCCCCGAGAATACCTACCCTCACTTCACTCTCTGTGGTGGACTGAAAATGGCCATGAACTTAATTCTGAGTTGGCTATATGACTTTTTTTTGACAATGAGGCATTAGTAAATGTGTCACAAGTAGATACTTGGCAAGTCACTGAGCACTGGGGTTGCTTGTGAGCCCCATGACTATCACTGTGTGACCAACACTTCCGGAGACCAACTCCTCTGTTGCTAGAGCCAATAGCATGCCACATCCCAGACATATTCCGCATTACGCAACCATAGTTACCCTGCCACATGACCACAGATCCATGAGAGAGACAGTGTAAATCACTTGAACTGGCCCAGACAGGAATAACTGCCCAGCTGAACCACAGAATATGAAGAATCACTAGAATGGCTGCTGGGTTAAATTTGTTATAACCAAGAGTTTTGAGCAAAACACCAGTGACCTGCTTTGCAAAGTATATTATGGCACCCTACAGATTACAACTAAACTCAGATCCCGAATCAACTTAAAAATGCTATGATACATTTTTTGTTAAACTGTGCCTTTATAGAAATATTAGAGAAAGACAAAAAGGAAAACACAAAGAGTAGAAAGCCCTCTAGGGAAGCAGAAAATAGTCAGTGTAGAGTTGCTCTGACCTCAAGCAGTTTGAAAGAGCTCATACAATGGACCTGAGTCCCTTGGCGTGGCATGAAAACAAGGAGCAATTTGCTTTACTTTCATGTATCTTATGATATGTTGAAGTAGTTGAATGCATTAATTCCATTCTAAATTAATTAAGTCAATCTTTCATTTATCAATCGTTTATTAGACACTTACCCTATGCAATCAACTACACCATCTAACAGGAGACAGTAATAATAAATAAGAAAGCTGTAGAAAAGAAATGAGAGAGGGGAACTGGAGTGGACCTTTATGACAGGTACACAACTGGGCATTCTAAAATGTATGTTCTCATCGCTTCTCAGCCTTTCGGCTAAGATCAAGTGTCTAAAATGTACGTCCTCTTTTTCTAACCATAAAGCCCTATAAGAACTTTCTTCTTATGCTCAGAGAACCTATATTACCCAATTTTAATAAGCTATGACCTTTTAGTTTGCCTGTAAATTCTATCCTAACTTACGGAGATGGAGCACCTACAGTATGGTACAAGAAAGAAGGGGGCCAGTCTCCTGCGAAATTCAGAGAGAAAAAGACCACAGGTTGGCTGGGCGTGGTGGCTCACACCTGTAATCCCAGTATTTTGGGAGGGTGAGGTGGGCAGATCAGATCATGAGGTCTGAAGTTCGAGACCAACCTGGTCAACATGGTGAAACCCCTCTCTACTAAAGATACAAAAACTTAGCCAGGCGTGGTATTGCACGCCTGTAATTTCAGCTACTTGGAAGGCTGAGGCAGTAGAATCACTTGAAGCCAGGAGGCGGAGGTTGCAGTGAGCCAAAATCACGCCATTGTATTCCAGCCTGGGCGACAGGGCAAGACTCTGTCTCAAACAAAACAAAACAAAACAACCCACAGATTATAGTTGGGGAAGGAAGGATTTAAAAAAAATAAATAAAAGCTTTGTTAACAAGGAGGATTCTGAGTTATGAAGAATAGAAATAAATCTGATATTGCTAGAAATAGAAAAAAATGATTATTCTCATGTTTTGATATCACAGAAATGGATTTTAATATAGAAATATTTTAAATATGGGAAAGTAAAAAGTAGGGAAAAAGTCCTTGTTCTTCCTCTAAATGAGCTATAAATAAATATCCTTTGGGTCAAGGAACTCAAACTTGGAGTGTAGCATGTACTGGGAACACAGAGAGGTATATGACCAGTCTAGAAAAAGAAGAAAAATGGTTTGACTGACAAAGAGGCCATCCTAAGTCCAATTGTGACATATTAATAGGCTAAGAAATGGACTTCGAGTGCCAGGCTATTGAAGCAGATTTAGATGGCTAGGTATAAACAGAAATACAATTTTATAATGGTTCTGCTAAAAATGGAAAGCTAATCCTGGGATAGAAATTCATTCACTGTCCAACACATTTGTTTATTTTGTCCTGTTGGTCCAAGCACTGTAGGGGTGTCAGAGAAATATATGAAGCAGCACACTGAGGCCCACAAACCCCATAAAACACTAACACATTTGTGTTTTTACATGCTTTCTATCATTTTTACAGGCTTTGGTGTGGGAAGAGTAAGGTTATCCAGGATCAGAGTCCACCAAGTTGAAACTTAAGTTTCTTGTACCTATGAGTATATATGACTTACCTATTGAAAATCCAATTACGTATATATACACTATATATATAAAATTGTTCCGCCAGATGCTTGCTTCTAATTTGCTAAACGTTACTTTATCAAGAGAGTAACATTTCTCCTACTATTATTTACTAATTTCCCAGAATAAGTCAGATGCCTCCTCAAATATTTAAGACTCAAAGGGGCCAAGTGTGGTGGCTCATGTCTGTAATCACAGCAATTTGGGAGGCTGAGGTGGGAGGATCACTTGAGCCTAGGAGCTTGAGACCAGCCTGTGCAACGTGGTGAGACCTCATCTGTATAAAAAGACTTTTAAAAATTAGCCAAGCATGACAGTGTGCGCCTGTGGTCCCAGCTACTCAGGAGACTGAGGTGGAAGGATCACATGAGCACAGAAGGACAAGGCTGCAGTGAGCTGTGACTGCGCCATTGCACTCCAGGCTGGCCAACAGAGGAAAAAAAAAAAAAAAAAGACTAAAAGGGAGTAAAAGCAAACAAACTCTTACTTGGTGATGACTCACATGTTAGCTTTGGGAAGCTGAGAGTTAACGCAGAAGATTTTTATGTGAGTCCATGTGTATTTCCCCTTGGAGAATCTGATGTTAAACACTAAATCCACATTTCTCAGAGAAACAGTGGCTTTCAACGGCAGCAATATCATCATGCTGCCTTCTGGCCTTCTATCATCTTCCTTTGGACATCTCTCCAAAATGGGATATTGTTTTTATTTTAGATACAACTTAGAATGAAGTTTCCTATAGTCAGGCAGGGACAATGAGGATGTCAATGAAATCTGAAGTAAGGGGAAGGATGGTTTGTCTACAGCTAGAAAGAGAGTCTACACGTGTAGGGGAAGCACTGGAGCACAGACTGCGGATGGACTGAAAGTGGGCAGCAAATAAGAAGACTGATCAACGTTCCACTGGACCACAGGTCAAGGTCCATCCTGGACTTTATATTGCACCCTTGGGGAAGCATGGGAGTACAGAAATGGGTCAGGGCAGATGCAGATCTGTGAAGACATCTTCATTTCTCTGATGTGGAACAAGGATAGATGGATGTAAAAAATATGTCTTGGCAGATCTGGAAAGAGCATGCTACCCTTTGGGAAAACATCTGGGCTGTTATATTGTTTTACAGCACAGAAGGCAAGAATTTCAAGCTCTCCCGCCCAGCTTAAGACTTCTGTCTTTCTTACACCACTCTGTCACTGAGAAAGCTAAAAATTTATTCAAAGGTCTCTTCAATGAAATGCAGATTAAAGGCATTTTGTGCATCTAAGTCTGGTCTCTTAGGCGGCATTTAACTTTACTATGTCCAGAGCATATGTCAGAACTAATTTGGGTCATGTTTGATTACTCACTATGGGTCAAAGTCGAAATTCTGTTGCAAAACACCAGAATAAACTTAACCATGAATGTTTTCTAACAGTCTGTGACGAAATGTGTAATATACACTAACAACAACAAAAATCTGTGGCCAGTCATGGACTTTCTAATCCTTGGAAATGGCTGAAAGTATATAAAGGATATTTCAAGGCTATCAAAATATACTGTGTTGAAAGCATTTAATTAGCAAAGGCTAAATACACATCTGCATGTGTACATACTTGTGTACTTTATATTTCTTTGTATATCTGTTAGAATAAACATGCATTTAATTAATATAACCATGCATTTCTTTCCTATCCAAGGAATCCACTTTCATATATACAAGGGTTCACTATATTATAAGAGGTCATTTTCACTATATGTGTATATATACACTATATCTGTACACTATACATATATGTGTATATGCATATATGTGTGTGTATATATATATAGATAGATTTATTAATTTGTAGGTATACATATCAAGAAATAAGGAAATAAACATAGAAGTAAAGATCATTTTCTGCTTACTTAAGTTTACTATAATTTTTTTGTTTCCTTTATGCCACCATTATAAATTTGGAGAACGTTTTACTAATTGTGAACCCTGAAAAAAAATTATGTAACTAATTAATCTATTATTTCTGCTACAATAAGTGAGCCTTTGATTCTTTTCCCAATATAGAAATAATGATGTGTGTCAGACAATTTTAAAAAATGAGAGGTGCAGAGAGACAGACAAAGCAAGCCTTGCCTTCCTACCTAGGTTTGACTGTTTTTAATTTTAAATAAATACTCAAGCATTTCCTCCAGGATCGGTAATTAGCTATTTCCTCATGCAAACAGAGACAATTAAAGATGCTTTATTTTCTTCCCCTATATCTTCTTTCCTTTTTGTTTTTCATTCGGCCTTGCCAGGCAGAATAAACATGAGCTGAGTCACCTGTACTATTTCCTAATAGTGATTCATCACCAAGAAGCAGTAACACAGTCTCTCCCTCCTTTCTTCCCTCTCAGGATGTGGTGCCAACAAGGCAAGTCTCACAGAGCCACGCCACATGCCATATCCTAACCTTGGATTCGCCATCTAGCACCTCCCAGAGAGCTGAAATAGCCTGCACATCTTTCAGGACTGCTCTGTTGGAGACCTCAGAAATAGCCTTTTCACATGTGTCAGATTTTCATCTCTCTGAAACGTATAGTTAAACAGTTTTCATGACAGGCCAGATTAAGCCTAGAACCTAGACAGTCAACTGGCTTGGGCTATTGTACAAAACTTTGTCTAATAAAAAATGTCTATTATTTTAGGACAGCTGTCATCACTACCCATTTAGTTTATAGTATGTGAGTGTTCATATTAATGTTACCAAAATAGGATGAGCTTCCTTTATAACACCTTATCTTACATGTGATCATGATTTGACTTACATGCAATGGCGAACTAAAACAAAACGGCAATTGCCACAAAATGGTGCTTGGCGTTCTAAAAAAAATTCAAATTTACTCAAAATTCCTTTAGAGACAATATATACTCATCAGAACTTATCAATTCAGTAAATATGAAACACTCAAAATACATTTAACGATTTAATAATAATATTCACAAGAAGTACAGCTGTGTTTAAAATCTGAATGACTGGCCCACATTTACATATAGTCTAATAGTTAACTGAAGTTTTACTTGTTTCTATTTCTTTTAAGCCAAATTGTTTTTATTCTGACTGAGATGACATAATATTTTAATTTTCCCAGAAAAGAAAAAATTAATTAGGAAAAAAATCAACAAAAATACAGTTAGAAGAAATAAGTTCTAGTATTCAATAGTACAGTAGAATAATTACACTTAGCAGTAACTCGTTTATTTCAAAAGCGTGAGAGGAAATGAATTATAATGGTCTCAACACAAAAGATAAATGTTTGCAGTGATAAATATCCCAATTATCCTAATTTTATTGTACACTGCATACAAATATCGAAATATCACATATACCCCTCAAATATGAACTATTATATATCAATTTAAAACTTTGAATGTTCATATTGTATCATGTGCAATCAAATTTTACTTAACGCAATGCACTATCACTTTAAAACCTGCTCTTGGGCTAGGTTTATGCTTATTTCATCTGAATGGAGAAACCAGAAGTTATCATCCTTAAATACCATCCTTTGTGGATGTTCCCACCATGAGGACAAAGTAATAAATTTCAGTTCTCAAGGATGAGAAGCCCAACAGATTCACTCCTTTTCTGCACACAAAACCATGCGGGCAATAGTCCCAAAGCCTAAGCTTCAGTCACAACTTTAAGAAACGTGCTATAAAGTGGGACTGCAAAAGAATCCCTCTGTCACCTTTCAAACTGATACCTGTGTTGATTGCTTGAGCCCATCAGTTTAGCTCTCACAGATTTCATTTACTAGCCCATGAGAAGTCACCTTCAAAGAACACCATTTCGACTCTCAAAGAACATTATCAATGTACATGGATAGCTTCTAACTTCATAAGGTGTTTCTCTCTACCTAGAGCAATTAACATTAATTTGCAGAATAGTGTCTATTGAAAACCAATGTGTATCTCCAACAAAGTAATAGTGTATTGATTTCATTCCTACTATCTTCAACTGTATCATTAAACAGGAATGTCTTAGGAAAGTCTATACGCAGTAAGCAAGTAAGATAGCAGAACGTCAAGGGAGATGTAAATCCAAAACTGATTTTACTTCTTTTCTTAGTGATGAAAGAAATATGTTTTAAGCTTGCCTCAATTCATATAACCTTAAAAGTAATCATTCAGCTTTTTGTGGGTGTATTATAATTTGAACAATGTTTATAATCTCTCAATTCAAAAAATTATAATCTGTACATGTAGATCAACCAAGTTATAAAAATGAGATGAATTTTTAAACTCCATGCAAATCATTAAGAGATAACATGATCTATCTGGCCATAACCAAGTTTAAAACTTTGTTGATAACAAGGCCAAATGCAAAATGGGGGGAGTGGAAGAAAACAACACAGGTAATTTAGATAGGGGCAAGTCAAATGATCAGTACCAACTTAAAATATATGTATTATATATCTATACACACACACACACACACACACACACACATATACCCTGTTTCACTGTCAAGACTCTTTCATATTAAGAGTAATCAACATATAATTAAATTTTTAAAAATGTATGTATAGATGAGTATCCAGCTATATAACCCTGCAGAGGAGCTGAACAAAGTCATTCAATAAATTGCAGATGATATAGCAATGGAAAGGATGAATTACCTTTGCAGTTATCTTCCCACACCCAACCATCAAACAAACAGGACCCTTTAAAGACTTCAAGTAAACCGTGGTTTCTCAAGTGATGCACTTATCAAGCTGTGCCTGTATAAGGAGCATAAAATGTTCCTTATAACAGCGGTTACCCAGTGTTTAGAAGGAAATCTCTACTGGTAAATGGATCTGTCTTTCTGACGTTACAGTTTATAGGCTGGATTCAAATGACAAATTCTTCAGCACTCTTTAGCATAAGTGTAAATAAAGATGCAGAAAGGCATTCCTTAAAACAAAACAAAACACAACTAAAAAAAACAAACACTCCATAGCCATAGTGATGATAGTGAAAGGAGGCAGTCCAATGCCAAATCAGATGGGGGAGGATCCCCATTTAAATCCCACCTCCAAGCTGAAGACAGTTTAAAGCCTGAAAGCCAAGCTAAAAACCTTGTACCAGACTGAGAACCTGTCTTCCCATTTGTTGCACCTTCCTCTGATTGATCCCCACCCTTCATCTATTTTACTTATCCCTACCCTTTCCTAATTGGTTTTCTATACCATCCTGCCCACCTTTGAGTGGTGTCTTTGCTTTAATCTTTTCTGAATATTCACATACCAATCAGCACGTACTCCTCATTCCGAGTTCATAAAAAGCCCCAGACCCAGCCACACCGAGAAAAAAACTGAAAGGGCAAGGGAATCCTCCCACCCCAGCCCTACCCCCCACTGAGAGCTGTTTCATTGTTCAATAAAATTCTTCTCCGCCCATCCTCACCCTTCAACCGTCAGCCTACCCTCATTTTTCTTGGGCTCAAGATAAGAGCTCAGGAACCCCCAGATGTGGGTACAAGCTATAATACAGGTGGGCTAGGGCGCACCCAGCTCAGCCATGGGCCTGGCGGGTATGCAAGCCAGACTCAGCGGACCGACTGCCTCCAGCAGCAGGCCCAGGGCTGAGCGAGGTGGGGGTGGGGGTGGGGGTGGAGAGTGGTGGGCACATCACCAGCTGGAACCTCGCAAATGGACTCAGAAAATTCCTGCATCAGTGATATATAAATTCAAATTTCAAAAATTCATTATTTTAATAAAGTCTTTAGGAAAGGATCCTTGGATGTTTTTTCCCCCATTCAGGAGTGGTGTTGGCACCACTGAAAAAGGTAAGGGTAACGCTTGAGATGTCTAAATATACATTTATATTTATATATATTTAGTGATCTAAATGTTTCCAGTGCCAAAGTTAGATGCTTTGCAAAACTGCAACCCCTTTAAAGGCCATTCATCTTGAAAAAAATGCACAGCACATCACCAGAATGTTACTTATAGTCCTACTTGAGTTTTAAAAGATAAGTTTCTTAAAGACCTATCATTTAACCACAAACTGGGAATAACTGAATATCAATTGGAAATGCTGTTAAATGGAAACGAATGTAACTAATACATTTGAAGCAAGAGATTGAAGATGAAGGTATACACCCCAAATGGTGACAGTGACAGATTCTGATTTTTCCATTTTAACAGAATTTCCTATAGGCATCAATAAGCTAGAAGGTTGATAAAATAGTTCTGTTGTAAAAGTACTGAGGACTCATTATCTGGGCTCTCAATTCTCATCCTTCAGTTTACTTAGCTTCATAAAACTTTAAGCTAAATCTATATTCTATAAAACACCTATGACAATATTACTTACAATGTCACCTTTCTCTGTAAGATTAAAAATTAAGTATTTTTTGAAAAATCCTCAGTTCATGGCTTGACTTTTCATTCTCATGATAATTTATTTTTTTTTTTTTTGAGACAAGATATCATTTTGTCATGCAGACTGGAGTGCAATGGTGCAATCTCAGCTCCCTGCAACCTCGACCTCCCAGGTTCGAGTGATCTTCCCACCTCAGTCTCCCAAGTAGGTGGGACTACAGGCACGTGCCGCCACGCTTGGCTAATTTTTTATATTTTTTGTAGAGATGGGGTTTCACCATGTTGCCCAGGCTGGTTTCGAACTCCTGAGCTCAAGTGATCCACCCGCCTCAGCCTCCTCAAGTGCTAGGATTACAGGCCTGAGCCACTGTGCCTGGCCAATAATATGTTTTGAGGAGAAAATTTCAATGCAATGTAGGTTATCATTAGGATTCATGGTTTTGGTGTTGTAGCTGAAAAATATTTCCTAATCCAATTTGCAAAGATTTTCTTTCCTTTTTTTTTTTTAATTTTGCAGGGGTTTTATGGTATTATGATTTACATTTAGATCCGTGAGTTAATTTTTGTATCTGGTGCAAAGTATGAGTCAAACTTAGTGTTTTTTGCATATGGGCACCCACTTTTTCTAGCGTCAATTGTTGAAAAGGCAGATGAGTAGATAAATAAACTGATATATCCATGTAATGGAATACCATTTGGCAATAAATAATAAACTACTGATATGTTGAACCACACGAGTGAATATAGAAATAATTAGTCGGAGTGTCAGCTTGGCACAAGAGTATACACATTGTAGGATCCCATTTATATAAAATTCTACAATAAAAATTAATGTATAGTGACAGGGTGATGACTGTTTGCCTGCGAAGTATATTGGTGAGGCTACAGAAGAGACAGCCAAGAGGGAGGAATTACAAGTGTGGTGAGGTTTCGCAGGTCTATGCATATGTCAAAACTATCAGACTCTATGGTTTTAGATATGTGCAGTTGATCACATATCAATTATATGTCAATAAATATCTATACATATATACACACATATGCATATACAGATTGTCTCCCACTTACTAAGTTCTGATGTAGAATTTTCTTTTTTTTTTTTTTTTTGAGACAGATCCTTGCACTGTCGCCCAGGCTGGAGTGCAGTGGCGCGATCCGCGATCTCAGCTCACTGCAACCTCTGCTCATGGGTTCAAGCAATTCTCCTGCCTCAGCCTCCCAAGTAGCTGGGACTATAGATGCGTGCCACCACACCTGGTTAATTTTGTATTTTTAGTAGAGATGGGGTTTCACCATGCTGGCCAGGCTGGTCTTGAAGTCCTGACCTTGTGATCCACCCGCCTTGACCTCCGTCACCAGGCTGGAATGCAGTAGCACAATCTTGGCTCATTGCAACCTCTACCCTCTGGGATCAAGTGATTCTTGTGTCTCAGCCTCCAGAGTAGCTGGGACTACAGGCATGCACCATCACACCCAGCTAAGTCTTTGTATTTTTAGTAGAGATTGGGTTTCACCATGTTAGACAGGCCAGTCTTGAACTCCTGACCTCAAGTGATCTGCCTCGCACACACACAATCAGCACACACCCACACAAACAATCAGGCGTGTTTCAACAATCTTTTCAAAATAATAGTTGACATTCAGGCCGGGCATAGTAGCTTACGCATGTAATCCCAGCACTTCGGCAAGCTGGAGGTGGGCAGATCACCTGAGGAGTCTGAGTTTGAGACCAGCCTGGTCAACATGGTGAAACTCCATCTCTACTAAAAATACAAAAAAATTAGCCAGATGTGGTAGCGCATGCCCCTAATCCCGCTACTCAGGGGCTGAATGAAGCAGGAGAATTGCTTGAACTCAGGAGGCGGAAGTTGCAATGAGCTGAGATCGTGCCACTGCACTACAGCCTGGGCGACAGAACCATACTCTGTCTCAAAAAAATAAAAAGTTGACATTCACAATCAAGTCACATTACATTGATCTTGATTGGACAAGAATCTCCGGAAATTTTTGTTTATCCAAATGCATATGTACGTATGGTGGTTGGTGTGCATTTGCTTATGCGGGGGAAGAGCCTAAGAAAGTTTTTTTAAAGGGTCTAAATAATCTAAGCAAAATAAATATTCATCTATGCTAGCCACATTGTAGGTGTTAAAATGGAAAGAAATCATGAGATTAGCAAAATGTAGCCACTGGCTGGATAAAAATCCTCCACAAAATTTGCCTCTAGAAATACAAAAGTTCCTTCACTGAAAAATGTCCTCAAATGTAATTATGAAGCTACTCACAAAATTAGAATTAAAAACTCAATGACGGGGAGAAAAAAATGTGGCCATGTAATCTGCTCCCCACTCGTGGAGTTTTGAGCTAACTGTAGTGGTTCTGAATATAAGAAATAATGGTCACAGGAATAGGGAGGAAGTGTGGGAAGGGTTGGGCTGGGGGACTTAAGAGCTTACACTGCCAGATATGACAACTCTTTGCACAATGAAGTTTGATATGTTATCAACTGCTATTTTAAATTTGACCTTTTTTTCCCTAAAATAGTAATTTCCTGTACCACTGTTTTCATGTGAGAACCATATTTGATTGCTTAAGAAATAAACTATTAATTCACTACCCACAGAAAGGATAACATTCATTTGTTATCAAATACTAAGTGGCGTACATTGCATTAGACTTGAATTTGAAATGTAATTCCTATGCATGGCTAGTGTTTCAGGAAACACTTGCCTCCCATATTTTCTCCCGTTGATACTTCACATTTTAAATCTATGTTGCTACCATATAGAAATAGGTGCATTTGGCTTTTAAATACTGGGAATACCATACTTGACATAAACATTCTAGAAACAAGAGCACATCTAGAACGGTCATCAAGAGGAAAGAAAAAAGAAAAAAATACAACAAACAATTCAGTTTCTTCCATTAATTATAAATTTAAACTGCTAAACACATCCTAAAATATTTCATCTTTCTGGCTAATTCTTCTGCATGGTTTATGAGATGCTTATCATAAATAACCAGGGTAGGTTACTCATCAAAGTTTTATTATTAATAGCATTAATAGCAAAAGCATACCTTTTGCAACCATGGTATATTACAGAAATAGAAAGTCGCAGTTCAAATGCTTTTTGTATAGAGAGAGAAAACAAGAAGACAAATTTTATGAGATTTCAGGTACCTTAGGACTGGTTTTGAAGTATTATAGATCAAATACGTGAAGGTTATAAACTAGGACTCCCAGGTAAGCTGGTATAGAACAAGATCACCAGTGGAACAGAAACTGAAAATACTTCCACTGAAAAGATATACACTGAATGTAAAATGTGTGTGTGCGTGTGTGTGTGTGTGTGTGTGTGTGTGTGTGTGTGTGTGTATATATATATATATATATGGCAAGTTTCATTTATAGACCTACGCATTCTCTTTGGCAGCGGTAGTTTTTTAAGCTACTGTTACAAACATATGAAGAGGGGTGTATGCAGGAGAATTGCTTGCTCTAGGGTTAGGTGTATTTTTTTTTTTTTTTTTTTTTTTTTTTTTGAGACGGAGTCTCGCTCTGTCTCCCAGGCTGGAGTGCAGTGGCCGGATCTCAGCTCACTGCAAACTCCGCCTCCCAGGTTCTCGCCATTCTCCGGCCTCAGCCTCCCGAGTAGCTGGGACTACAGGTGCCCGCCACCTCGCCCGGCTAGTTTTTTGTATTTTTTAGTAGAGATGGGGTTTCACCGTGTTAGCCAGGATGGTCTCGATCTCCTGACCTCGTGATCCACCCGTCTCGGCCTCCCAAAGTGCTGGGATTACAGGCTTGAGCCACTGCGCCCGGCCGGGTTAGGTGTATTTCTACTTCAAAAAGAAAGCCAATGAATTGCTGTTTCAAAATCTGTACGAACACCTGAGCCTCTCTTGTTTTCTTCACTCATGTTCCCAGGAAACAGAGAAACTAGGATACTTGGGAGTTAAATCTCTTATTTGGCTGTTTGAACTGTAAGACTAACAGCATATCAAAATCTGATCATTAAACCCTCCTATTTTGGTAACATCCTCAGTATGAAACAGCTTAGTGAAAGACCGAGGTTGGCCCTAATGGCATATTCATGATAGCCATAACTTCACCTCTGAGTAGGGCAAGAGTTGAAGGAACAGATCTCAGTAGTTCACCAGTAGCTCTCACTAACTGAAGCTTCTTGAGGGCAGGACTATCCAATTCATATTTGATCCTCAGTGCCTAGCACTGAGACTGAAATATGTGAGACACTCAGGATTATTCACCAAATAAAAAAGGAGTCAAATTCATATCCATTGTGAATTACCCAGAAACTACACATTTTAAGATAAAAAGTGATTCTAAACATAGTTCCAGCCCATTCCCGTTAAAAACTCTAGACAAGGTATACCAGTGGCCAAATGTTGTAGCTCTCAAAGAGTCTCCAGTCTGGACACTGCCTTGGGTAGATGTGGTCATCAGTTCTGGTTGCTGCTCCCAGTAAAACCTTCATTCCTAATTTGGGGTTTTCTTATCACCTGAAATACCCTTTTGCAAGGTATGTTTCTTACATCTCTCCTCACGTAAACTCCGTAAAACCACCCCTCTCGAATGCTCCCCTCTCCAATGAATCTCCCCTATTTACCTTATTTGTAAGTAATTTTCTCCCTTTCTGAATGACACAGTATTTTATCAGTACTTTATAAACAATGTTTCACATTGATTGCAATGAAAAACTACCAGAAATGTAAAAAACACAAACAATGCAGATGGGTTCCATGATGAATTTAGTGGTACCTGTCTTTTCCAGGCTTCAAGGCTGCTCCTATTTTTCATTCATTCTATTGCTTCTGCCTCAAATATCATAACTTGCCTGTAATCCTGTCTCCTCCTCTCAGATAAATGGTATTTAAGGCATAGCTCAGGAGTAACTTTCTCCCAAAATAATCTTCCCTTACCCCCTCCTCATCTCCAATTCCAGATGAGTAAAGCGTCGTAAGGTGTCCTACTCACCTGCTTCCATAATACCATGGGCGCATGTCCTTCTTCACTAAGAATATCACATTGCAGTGATCTGGAAAAGCACTGCCTCTCGCTGACCTGAATTCTTTGAGGAATGGAGTGGCACAGTCATCATGGTATTTCCAGCATTCTGCTAGGCATCAGTGCCACAGTGCTTGCTCAATATTTTATGAATACATGAATTTAGTTGTATTTGCGTGTAATCTCCTCTTCTACACTGTGTGCTGTTTGACCTCGGTAAATTCAGTATTTTTTCGTACTCAGTAGGTATTGTTAAACGCCTGATTAATGAAAGAATGAATCATATAACCTTTAGGCTGGAAGTAATTACAGATTTTTTAGTCTTCTTTCTCTTTTACAAGTAACGTATAATGACCAAGCTAGGTTCTATACATTTATTAATAGAAACAGGATCAAAGGGTAAGTCTTCAGATTCCAAAGCACACAACTTATTCTTGTATACTGTGACTTTTTTTTTTTTTTTTTTTTTTGGAGAAGGAGTCTCGTTCTGTCATGCAGACTGGAGTGCAATGGTGCAATCTCAGCTC
>NW_012114733.1:1710173-1728624 GCF_000951035.1 Colobus angolensis palliatus | reverse complement strand
GTGTTAGCCAGGATGGTCTCGATCTCCTGACCTCGTGATCCGCCCGTCTCGGCCTCCCAAAGTGCTGGGATTACAGGTTTGAGCCACCGCGCCCGGCCACTGTGACATTTTTTAATGAATGAATGAATTAATCCTATTTGAAGACTAAAATATTAAAGTCATCACTACGAATATATATTTAGAAATGAGACCTTATTTTCATGGAATTTTAACAAAACAGGCTGTCAACCATTTTTAATGGTTTCTCCTAGTATGTATCAGAGGCTGACAGTTATAAGCAATCCATTATAATGGAAAGAGAAGCATGTTATATTCTAAATACTGCAAATTAATCATTAATAATAATTTACAAATCCAATAGATTTTTGCTTAGTCAGCAAAATCTTTTAAATACATGTGTTCTATACATTGCAGAGATGCTAAGTCACAATTAATACCATTTATCAAAACCTTAGGGAGTTATTCTTTGGGTCTTCAAATCTCAAAGACATTAAACCAGGACCAAGAATTTCATGAATTCTGAGGCAGATTCCTCCCTCCCTCTCTACTAACCGTGATTTCAAGGCAATGTGACAGCAACTTACACATTACCTGTCAATAGCAAAGACTTAGCCATCATCTCCCTGGAACCTTTCATTCCTATCACTCCTAAATCGCCTATAAAGAAATTGGTAATTAAGCTGCTAGAGACATCTGGGCTAAATGGATTTTGAGCCAAGCGGTTTTGAAAGGCTGATTAGTAACCTTCGGTAAAACACAAATAAGAGAACACACCAGACTCATTCTCAGCTTCAGCAGGAGAGAAAGGTCAGGGCTATCTGTGTCTGGTGGATTTAACTTTCTATATCAGTATTAGACAGCCTAGATTCTTTTTAATCTGGTTACAACAACAAATTCTAATGATTTTTGAATCAAAAGCCAAATAAAAACCTCCAGTATAAATCTGAGTTTTCTGCAAATATTTTCTTTTAAAGGCACGACAGTCTCTATTTTCTATAGAATTAATAAATATTAATATTTTAGAAAATGTCTATAAACGTTGGTCTTCTAAATTCTAGGTACTGCCTAAAGTAAATATGGTAATACTCAGTTGCTCCCCTATGAGCTTTTGTGTGTCATTAGTACAAATCAAATGCTGCATATGCAGCAATACAAACACTAACATCATTTTTTTAATATAGAAATATGCTTCCCAAGTTTAAGTTCAAAAACACATCTGACTTTTAACAAAATCATGTTTGTTGGCAATGTTTCACTCTCTCCCAAAAACCTTCCTTCCTACCTCCAGAGGCTTCCTCTCCCGAACTAACGCATCTTTCTTCAGCCTAGGGAGTTCATTTTTAACCCATGTAGGTGAAACTCTTCTTCAGGTCCCCTTTAACAAGGGTATGCCTCCTCACACCCCAAGAACTGCTATCTCTTCCAGCCTTAAAACTTCCAGAGGAAAAGGTTATGCTGGTAAAGTTACTGAAAGCAAGACCAACATTTTGCAGAAGGAAGCCCACTCTATCCAATGTTACCCAAATCATATCAGGCAGGCAATCATCCTCCAACCTGCTTGAAATTATGAATGCAGGAACTTATGTTAAAATGAAAATGCCTATAGTCCTCTGCTACAGACAGGCAGAGAGGAGAAGACTTTTACTAACCTCTCCCTCAGAAAAGCTGTTTCTCTTTAAAGGAGGACCATCTTCCATAAAAACTGGAGAAAAAATTGGGCCTTCCAGTTATCGCACATCTCTGTTCCCCTCAACCTCAACAACTGGTATGTCTACAGTCCCCTCCATCTGGTAGTGATTTATTTTCAAAGGAAGAAAACTAAAAAGAATCACACCTTGCAAATTTGCTTATCGATTCCTTTTCATTTATCTAAACTGAGCAGTCATATAAGATCCTTAAGAGACTGTAAAACTCCCACTGCTTAAAAACATCCCTAAAAGAAAGGACTCAAGAATCACCTCTATCAAAGAAAGTTTGTTTACTATTTTAAGGAAGATATAAATTGGAAAATATCCTACTAATTAGAAACTTAAATTCATGATGAAAACTAATAAAACAGAATATGTGGATATTTTAATATACATAATGAAAGTTCCAGATTTGGGAAACTGAAAAATACAGAACAGATATTTTCTAATTTTATCATGATGTTTTATTTAAAAAAATAAAATAGACTGTGGCCAAGCATGGTGGTTCATACCTGTAAGCCCAGCACTTTGGGAGGCCGAGGTGGGCGGATCACGGGTCAGGAGATGGAGACCATCCTGGCCAACACGGTGAAACCCTGTTTCTACTAAAAATACAAAAATTAGCTGGGCGTGGTGGCACATGCCTGTAATCCCAGCTACTTGGGAGGCTGAGGGAGGAGAATCGCTTGAATCAGGGAGTAGGGAGTTGGACGTTGCTGTGAGCAGAGATTGTACCACTGCACTCCAGCCAACTCAAAAAAAAAAAAAAAAATAGATTCCATCTACTATGCTTTTCAGGAAAAAGAAAAAGTTAGAAATATACACTCTGCTCTTCCTTTATTTTATCCTCCCTTCCCTTCTTGCATTGCTAATTTTCTCCCTACTTATATCTTTACATGGCTGAGTCTCAAGAACTAAAGGAGGTCTATCTCCAAGCAAATGAGTTTTGATAATAAATGCTACACTGTGTTGTCCTTCCTGGGGAAACAAAATCCGGTGAATACACACAGGAGAGATCCTTGCTCCTACACACTACCTCACTTGTGCGAGACCTTTCTCCATTACA
The DNA here is from genome assembly GCF_000951035.1 of Colobus angolensis palliatus. Taxonomy (NCBI): domain Eukaryota; kingdom Metazoa; phylum Chordata; class Mammalia; order Primates; family Cercopithecidae; genus Colobus; species Colobus angolensis. Next base: position 1,725,870 of record NW_012114733.1, on the reverse strand, counting down.
ATAATACCAATTGTCACACAGCTTTTCTGCACCATTCATGAGGGCTTCCTTACATCCAAATACAAATACTAATTGTAACATATTCTGCAGACCCACTCTTTTTTGCACAACATTCTATGTGCAATTATTTGAAACTTTTATTACATTTCCTGCTTACTGTTTTATAAAAATAAGCAAAAATAGATAAAAATACAAATACAAATGATAAAAGGCATATAGGTCAATATTATTCATAAAATTAAGATTTAGAAAAAAAAAATCAGGCCTGTTATGAGACTAAATCATTTTCTCTAATAGGATGACTATTAGACATAATTAAAGAATAAATAAAGTATGACAGAAATGCATTACCCAAAATGATTTCTAAAAGATAAGTCTGGAAATTTTATAAAAATTTAATTTAAAAAAATTTAATTAATTTTAATTTTTTTGATTTTTTTAAAATCAAGCCTGCTATATACTTAAATTTTATCTGTTACTAGTGTGTATTATCTTAAAGAATTTTAACTCAAATATTTTCTTGGTTTATTCTATAAAATATTCATTATTTTCAATCTAGAAAAAACAGAAAATAAATGTTAATTACGAGAGAGATTTTATTTAAATTATATTTAGATTGATTTTTAATTTTATATCTTTTCTTCATCAGTGTTTGAAAGATAAATGTCAATAGTACCAACACAGAAGAAACATTTTGCTTATTAATAAGAAACAATATTGACAATACTGAAGATTTAAAAGACTTTGTAGTGTACCCTACTTTTTAAATGAATGAGAATAAAACAAGAACAACTAACAAAGTTGTCTTTGTCAACACTAAATCCTGTGAACAAAATTTAAGTCTAAAAACAAAATGTAACTTACCAATATTAAACAAAACAGTTTATGATTATTAACTTTTTGGCCCACAATACAACTGCCCACTTAACTAACGTTACAATAAATTAGCCTTAAAGAGTTGATGTGTATATAAGTGGCAAATTTTTTGTCAACTAAAATATGAACATTTTGAAGTCATGTTCTGCAAATGATTCATAGTGCACTTGACCCTGTGCTTTGTAAGTAACAGCTAACCATGCATGAGAGTTGCGGCTGGAACATATGTAGACAGGTTGGGAAAAGAGAAAATGGAAGAAGTAGTGGCCACCCTTTACTGAGCAGCTGTTATATTTCAAATACTGTACTAGGCCCATTTCCTACATTATTGTTTAATTCACAGTTTGATCCAGGGTGATAGTTACTTTACACATAGGAAAAAGAGGAGAAAGTATATGGAGAGAGAAAGAAAAGTAAGGAAGGAAGGAGGAAATGATTTGGGTCAATCGTGAATTTTATCTGTGAAGATCTTGTTTCCAGCTAATAACAAATCCAGTAAAAGAAGTAAACTTTTCTGACTTGCAGTCCATTACTGATCTCACCTATTCAGTCCATTACTGATCTTACCTATTAATACAGTTTAAAAAAAAAAAAAAAAAAAAAACAGGAAAAGTCTAGAAAGCAAGTTACTGATTAGCACCTTTAGTAACAATCCCATGCTGAACACAGAGGAGACTGTGATTACGAAAACATAACCAGAAGTCCAGAGGATAATTATCAATACAGAATCATATTCAGTATTGCTCTGAAAAATGTGTACTAGATACAAATGTAACTGCACACTTTAAGTCATATTAAACACATAAAGGGCCAGGTGTGGTGGCTCATGCCTGTAATCCCAGCACTTTGTGAGGCCAAGGCAGGAGGACTGCTTGAGCTCAGGAGTTTGAGACCAGTCTGGGGAACATAATGAGACCTCATCTCTACGAAAAAAAAACAAATAAAATTAGCTGGGTGTACTCGGGAGGCTCAAGTGGTTGGATCACCTGATCTCAGGAGGTAGAGGCTTCAGTGAGCCAAGATAGTACCACCGTACTCCAGACCAGGTGACAAAATGAGACCTTGTCTCAAACGCATACACACAAAAACAGCCACAAACACACAGAAACGAAGTCTGGTGCACACATTCTTGTCACCATAATCCTGACAGTAGCAGATAGAAATATTAGGTGCAATTTTTTAAAAGATGCTGTCAATATTGTCAATTTTTAAGCAACAATAATTCAATTGTTTTCATTATAAAATATTCTATAAGGTAATAATATTTCAGTGTTGGGAAAATAAACTTTACATTTTGTACTTTTTCATCTCTCAGAAAAATAGTTTTCTCCTTTTGTCCTTTCAAAATGTTCAAAAATACACATCATGGGCCGGGTGTGATGGCTCACACCTGTAATCCCAGCACTTTGGGAGGCCGAGGTGGGCAGATCACAAGGACAGGAGATCGAGACCATGGTGAAACTCCATCTCTACTAAAAATACCAAAAATATTAGCTGGGCGTAGTGGCAGGCACCTGTAGTCCCAGCTACTCAGGTGGCTGAGGCAGGAGAATGGCGTGAACCCGGGAGGCGGAGCTTGCAGTGAACCAAGATCACACTACTGGACTCCAGCCTGGGAGAGAGAGCAAGACTCCATCTCAAAAAAAAAAAAAATATATATATATATATACACACACACACACACACACACACATATATACACACACACACACACACACACACATATACACACACACACACACACACGCACATATATATACACACATTATGCCTGCATCTATGGTGCAGCTATCTGCTGTTATTTCAGATAAAACAACATTTGGGTACATAATGTAGTGAACTGTTAGAAAGAAAAACCACAGTTTCCCTAATGAAGTTGTAGTGGAAGTAAAATCACCATCGCATAAGCAGATATCAACACCATACTGTGCATCCTCTTATAACAGCCAGAATGACTGTTCCTATAGCAGAGATGGAGTCCATTAGAATTTCAACCACTGAAAAATTGGTTGAGACCACATAATTTGATAGTATATGTGACTTTATTATATTAAATAGCGAGATTTTGATACGTAAATTGAGATTATTAACAGTAATGGTCATAAAAATACACTAATCATAATTTATTAGGCTTCAGTAACATACTATTTGCCACAATACAAATACTTTCAAAATCCTAACAAGATGTGCTCAAAACTAAATTGCAAAACAAATAAGCCACCACCTACTGTTAAAGGTTAGTTTAAATATTTCAAAAGCAACAATTTAATAAAGATTAAGGAACTTAATAAGCTTCCCTTTCTTTTAACAAAAAAGCTTTCAAGAGTCAATGAGTGACAACAAGAAAAGGAAACACTATCACATTAAAATGTGGTGTGTAAAGTATGGTAATAAATACACTTAAGAGAGGTACAGTTTAATAATAACAAATATATATTTTTTAAACCAATGACTGCCCGTTAGGCACATTCTTAAGTCAACTTGTATGGTTGTGGCTATTTGTCAAAACTTACCTCATCATTTACAGTCTCAGAGTTCTTTTCCTTTTAGCTCAATGTTGTGATGGAATCAATACAAATCTGCTCTTAAAATATCTGTCTCTGACCTGTGTTTGTTTTAAGCTGTATCATTCATAATGGTGACGGATTGGTAATGCTATTCCTCTTTGTCTGCACAAAGAACCATGGCATAAAAAGCACATATATTTTATGCCCAAGGTCAGGAGAAAATTAATGGATAAAGAGCTAGATAAAATGGAGTTCAAGCTGAATGGGCTGAGAGCGCTCTACAGGGTACAGACCAGGCAGGCAGTACAAAGTCCATTATACTTAAACACTCCTGAAGCATTTCAGAAGTGAAATCGTTTCCACAGGCTAACACATAAAAGCACCAGGCTCTCACATGGCTTCCACTGAGTGCCCACAGGTATGGGCAAAGTACTCCTGCTCAGGAGCTTCCATGGCATATTCCATTTATCAATTTTTACCTTAAGCAATAAGCCCATTTGGTGTTTATCACCAGCATTGAACAAGTTATGCTTTGTTGTCATTAGAAAAAATTCTCTTTTCACGCTTTCCTACTAATTCTATTTCTATTGTTCACTCTCTTACTGTGCCTTGTGAATACTTAAGAGTTTAGGGTCTCACTTAAGAGGCAGGGTCAGCTGATTCCAACAAAAAGAAAGCTTCATAGCTAACAATGACACTCTTTTTTCCATTACATCCCTCCAGAGATCTAAATGGCAGCAAACGAAGTAGAAATTTGAAACAAAAACAAAAACAAAGACCAGTAACTGAGAATTCTAAAGTCTGGCACACAGAACACCATCAAAATCACCCATGACAATTTGCCTGATAGTATCTACGCATAAGCATAAGGAAATAAGCATTTTGCCTAGTTAAGCAGTCCAAAAAATCAATGGTTTTCTTCACAAACCTTGCTGAGAAAAGCAATATTACTATTGTGTTGAATATAAAACAACTGAGCAAAGCCATACTCGAATTTATCCTAAATATCTCACTTTCAGATTTAGCAAAACAATATTTAATAAACAGATAATATAAGAGCGTTCTTCCATTTGTTCATTTTAAGGGGAATGCACAGTAACAGTTGTGATTCGTCCTTATAGTTGAGGTTTCAACTCTGTGACTCTATAAGTAAACTGCTCCTGGAGCTGCGGAAATTGCCCATTATCTCCAAGAGCATGTTCTGATAAGGGACTATCAACATGAAGCCAAAACTCCTTCAGAGCATCAGGAGAGGAAAGCTTCTAGTGATGGTTTGGTCACGGTCTCTTTCAAGATGATTACATGGCAGAGGAAGGAATAAAACTGTGGAAGAATTCAAGTTGCTGGATGCGAAAGAAATGTGTACAGTGGTGATACAGATATTAAAGCCAAAATGTGGCAACTCTGTTTGACTCTGCAATGGAAAATGCATTTTTCACGTAATGTAGAAATGGATTCAGGTAGTACTCAATGAGCTCATTTAATATTAAATATAATAGGCAAGTTCTGAGTGTCAGTTAAACTGGATTGAATGCTTGAGTTTGTCAGAAATTAGGTGTGGCTTCACCCAAAAGCATAATCTTTCCATTTTAGTTTCTTTATTTGTAAAATTAAGAGTCAGAAGACAGTCTCCAAGGACTCTTCTACCTAACCAAAAAGCAAAACCAAACCCTTCCAAATATCTTTCATGATATTCTCTTAACATAAAAAGTCCCAGGTTTATGATCCAAAGACAGAGATCTTGGCATTTGAACAGCAGTGCAGAGACAAGACTTTCTGACCGGGGTCCACAGGGCAGTTACACACATAAAATGACTTCAGGGAAACTTCATTTAGGGAAAAAAGCAGTTATGAGGAATTCGTAAGTACTATGAAGCTATTTTTAAAATGGTAATAGAAAGCTGAAATGAAGAGTAATGGTCTAAAGCTAAAAAAGGAAGAAATTAAGATTAGACAACACAAAAATTCTTCAAGGGGAATTAGGCACTAGAATAACTGCTTAGAGAGACACTTGAGTCAACCTCATTGCAGGCATTCAGAAATAGATTATATCAAAACCTAGTAGGAAGTCTAGTGTTACTGCCTGACTTGAAAAAAATAAAAAACAACGTAGGACATTTCCACTACCTAAGTTTCCATATTTTGCATATTATATTCCATATTTTACATATATTTCATATTACTGTATATACTTACTGCTCTGATTATACTGGTTTGCATGATTCTATTTTCACATATATCCTAAATATTTCAAAAGTTTCCACACACTGTTATTATAAGCTTAACATTTTAAAAGTTGGTTAAATATTCAAGGCTGTTGATGTATTTTAACTTCTTATTCTGGTAAAGTACATTTACATTATAACTTATTGCCATCATAGCATAGGAGTCTATGCTACATATTTTTGTTCATGGATCTGTTGGTTTCTATCGAATTGCATCCTCAATTTAAACTCCGATGATTCAAATGAGTATTTTACGCCTCTTGCTACTTCTAAAGCTCTAGGTATGAATGTATTGCTACTTCTAAAGCCCTAGGTATGAATGAATGCATGGCAACTCAGTGCTGCCATTTTAACATGTGCTGATAATATGTTCCAGAAATTCTAAAAAAAAGATGTGTAAATTTTGTTATTCTCTTAAAGAAAGGTAACTGGTGCTACTAGAGATATACATATTTATTTCTAGTATGTATTTAATATAGTTTTATATACTGAAATTTTAATATACTGAAATGAAAAGATAGGCAAAACAGTTTTAAAATAATCTATAACAGAACACTGCTTTAACAGAATGAAGATAGACTTAAATTTCTAGAGGGTTAGGAAATTGGGGACACCCTGGATCATCTCAAACAGAACTGAAGATACTCTTCACAAGTCAGTTCACTCTGGGTCAATGGCAATCAGCCAGATAAATCTTGTTAATATTAAAACTGGCTTAAAGCCAGACAGAATTCATTTTTTTCTCAAAGAAAATAGATGGAGCCATCTTTCTTGACTATTAAGCACATCTCTGAATGTTCACAAGCCTGCCTTTGTTTCATTTCCTCTCCCTATAGCATGAAAATGATAAAAATTCTTCTATCCACAAAGTTGCATAATTTTTATCACATTAGAAAAAAAGCATCAGTAGGAGTATTTATGAAACACTACTCTTAATTCTACATTTTTACCTATGCAGAACATTTTGTAACCAGTGTTCAATATTATGATTAAAACCTAAATGAGGTTAATATTTACTTTTTTATATATTTCAATTATAACAGAACAATTTTAGAATTCATGTGTGCATAAACTTGGCAGAAAATAATTTCTCTAAGGCAAATTTTAACTTCATTTAGGGCTGACTACGGTAATACCAACTGTTCATCCTTGTATTTTCAGATACTTGGAAGAAATGGCAGTTCCAGGGGCCTTCTATGTTCTTCCTTGGTACAAAACCATTTATATGATGTTCTATTAATGCTCCATCTCAACTCCTGTGCAAACCTGTTGATACCTATAGGTCGGCAGGGAACATGCTACGCTACTCACAATTTAGTCTTTCATTTTTTTTTTTTTTTTTTGAGGGAGTCTTGCTGGGTCAAGCCTAGGCTGGAGTGCAGTGGCCTGATCTTAACTCACTGCGAGCTCTGCCTCCCGGGTTTACGCCATTCCCCTGCCTCAGCCTCCTGAGTAGCTGGGACTACAGACGCCCGCCACCTTGCCCGGCTAATTTTTTGTATTTTTTAGTAGAGACGGGGTTTCACCGGGTTAGCCAGGATGGTCTCGATCTCCTGACCTCGTGATCCACCCGTCTCGGCCTCCCAAAGTGCTGGGATTACAGGCTTGAGCCACCGTGCCCGACACTACAATTTAGTCTTTCAGATTGAGACACGTCTTAATTCATCTCAAGAAAAGACTAGAAGAAAATGGTAGCTCCTTCTTAAAATTACCAAAATCATGATCATCACTGTTAACAACTGATAATAAGCAATAATGAATACTCTTTGGCACTGTCAATCAAGAAATATTATTTTAATTTAAACTATTCATTTTGGACATCATCTACTATTGGAGTTGTTACAATATGGTCCTCTGAAAGAAATATCTGAACATCTTAATTCATGAGGATGATATTTGCGGGGCCGTAAAAATTGGTCCAACATTTTAAAATAATGGATAATAAATTAAACACCAAAAGGCATTAAGCAATAAAATGTCCATTGAAACACTTTATCTCAGCATCTGGAAAATACCTAGGTGGTATATATAGCAAAATATAAATACCAAGTATTAGGTGATATATACAGCAAAATAAAGGCTAATCACTGAGAAGAGAAATACTTTTCTTGAACTTTCCAGATACATTATTACTTTTAAAGCTCAAGGCATAGTTTCCTGTGGGTTCTTTCCATTTTTCTTCATTCAGTAAAATAAATATCCATCTTCAGTCAGACATTCATTCCTCCCTGAGCTATTAAAACTCAATTAATTGCTTAGTTAATTGCCAATCCCATTTAAATGACTCACTGCTGAACGCCAAACAAACTTATAAAATGAAGTGATATGCTAAGATTCATAAGCAGTCACAAATTTAAACATAAATTTAAAAAGGAAGAATATGTATGCCCAAGAAGAAATGGTTTCATTAATTAAAAAATCAATATCATATAAATAAACATAGGTAAAAGCAAATTAATTCAACCTTGGCAATAAAGGCACAAGATAATCTGGTCAACTATTTCATTAAGGCGTTGCAAATAGATCACACTTCATCAGAGGGCTTATAGAACTGTCCTCGTATTCTAAGAATAGCTGTTCAAGTAGTTCAGGCTGCAAACAGGTACGAGACTTCTGACCTTCTACTTAAACAGAAGTTTTTAAAGTTGGTGATTATATCTCATTCACCAAGAGTAAGCTAAATTGTTCCTGAAATTAACTCAAACCACTTGTGTTCATGAGCAAGGGAAGAAGGCGATTATATATTTATATATTTCAAGCAGGGTCTGAGTGAATTGAGTACCCAGTACCAACACACTCAAGTATTCTTTTTACTCCCTAACCACTTATTTCAAATTTTCATAGAAAAAGCAGCAATTCTAAGAATATAGCAAATGCATTAAATAGCCCTGTATGGAGTGGCCAATGTACTAATTCATATGTGCTGGTGAACTCTTTTTGTCTGTTGCTCTCTTAATTCTTAAAAATAAATTACAGGCTAGTAAGTATCCTTTGTTATTGTGTCCTCCCTCACCCTATCGGCCTTTACCAGACGATGATCTAGACCAATGTCTCTGCAAAAACAAGGCTGCAGAAGAGATACATACATTTATTTTGTAAGCAACAATGAAGTACTGAAGTCCATAAATTTTCCATTACAATGTCAGAAAATCAAGAAGGCTCACTTTTTGCTCAAGAATAATTCAGAAAAGAAAAAAGCAACTGCTCAGTTTTTCAAAATAGTTTAAGTTGCAAAAACAAATGAGAAATTGTGCAATAAATGTAGTGACTCTAAGTCATAAACGCACATTAACTTAAACTTACTAACTACAGTACCTACCATGTGCTAAACATTGCACAGGGTACCAAAGATGCAAAGACCAGCTTTGGGATGCTTCCTCAGAGGGCTGAACTCCATAATCAACTCTGCTAAACAGGAGATGTACTACTAAGATTTCAGCAGAGAAATAACTTAGGTCAGTTTACATTTACAAATGAGATAGTCCTAACAGCCTTTAAATCCCCACATGTTGTAATGGATGATATTTAGCATGCATGAAAGCTTGGAAGCAAATAATGTTTGCACAAACTGTTTATCTATCCTTGTAACACCAAACCCTGAAGTGTTGGAAGATTACTGAAGGCTTTTTTTTTTTCCTTTTAAATATTAATGTGCACACTTTTCAACCAATTGTTGGCACATAATACCTGCAGCGATTCTTGACTCTATCACATTTATAAAAAAATAATGTCAATACCTATAATAACTATAAACACATGATATTAAGTTTTGTTTTATGGCCATTTCGAACCTGCTGAAATAATTCTGCATTTAAGGTAGACTTCCAAGATAGAATGAAAGACTCTTACTGCTATTTGTAGGCAGAAATAATGGTTCTTTTATGGTCATGATTTGCATTTTTACAGATTATCTATTATACCTTATGTTTTTTTCAATGTTTCCTAAAGCTTCAGATTTTGGTTGTATTGCAAAACCAAAGTAAACAAAATTTCTATAGGTTAATGCCATAATAATTAGTTATGTGTAGTTCTGTTTTTGTGTGCATATATACACCCACATACATGTACATAGATATTTAATCTTGTCTTTGATCTATAGCAAGGCTAATGTAGCAAAAAAATCCTTATTTGCATATCCATGTCTCCTTCCTGAGTACCTCTAGTTGCATGTTTCCTGAAAAGAGCAAAATTCAAGAGAGCCAAAGTAAATTATTCCCTACAACCAAACCTTCACAAATATGTTCTGTTCCCTGCAAGCCTGATCTCAGTGTATGCCATCTATACCAAACCAATGCCAACCCAGAAAGCATCTCTGGTGACTCTCTTCCTTAGTGGCAATATTCAACTGCTATCGATGCTACCTTTTGAGTTACTCTGCATCTCTCTTCTTGTCATTCCCACTGTCAGCAGAGACATCTGGACCTTTATCACTTGTGTATTTTAACTTCAGTACTAAAACCCTCCAATCTATCCTCCTTCCACAATGCAGGAGAGCCAAGCTTCAAAACAGCAAATATATTACTAAGGTTTTCCTGATTCAAGTCTTTTTGCTTCAAAGACTACCCAAACTCTCTAGCTTCCTTTTTTCCACTCTCTCCACCATGACCTGTACTCCAGAATCTGAGCTAAATTAAGAGTTCTGTGAATACACATCACTTGAGCATAGGCTACTCTTGCTGCCTGAAATACCTTTAACTCTTTTATTTTTATTTATTTTATATTTATTTATTTATTTATTTCTGAGATGGAATTTCACTCTTGTTGACCAGGCTGGAGTGCCATTGGCACGATCTCGGCTCACTGTAACCTCTGCCTCCCGGGTTCAAGTGATTCTCCTGCCTCAGCCTCCCGAGTAGTTGGGATCACAGGCATGCACCACCACACCCGGAAAATTTTGTACTTTTAGTAGAAACGGGGTTTCTCCATGTTGGTCAGGCTGGTCTTGAACTCCCAACCTCAGGTGATCCACCAGCCTCAGCCTCCCAAAGTGCTGGGATTACAGATGTGAGCCACCGTGCTCAGCTTACTTTTAACTCTTATTAAGGATTTCTCTCACCAAGAGATCCTTCAAGATTTCAATCAAATTCTACCTTCTTTTGAAAGCCTCGCCTAACTACTCTAATATATTGAGCATTGCTGTCTCTATTCTGGAAGCGACTTTAATACATCTTTGTTATTCTACTTACACTCAACTGCAGTAGCTATAAACGATGGTGTCCGAGCAGCAGCCTCTGCATCACCTGGGAACTTATTAAAAATGCAAAATGTTGGGCCCTACTCCAGACCTGCTGAATCAGAAACTCTAGGGGTGTGGGACTCAGAAATTTGTGTTTCAACATGGTTCAACAAGCCTTCCAGTTGATTCTGATGCATACTGATGTTTAAGGACCCCTTTTCTATTCAAATCCTGCATGTCCATTAGTTTCTACACATAACTGAGAAGGACCTTGATGGTTTTCATCTTCCTTTCTTCGGAATATGCAATACACATTTGTTGAATACAGAGCAAATAAACTGGTAACTAAAATTAGAATTTTACAGTTAATTTCAATGCGCTTTATACAGATACAGATTCTTAGCACACTATAGGTCTGTACACAGGATACACACTTGAAATCTGAAGATGATCATGTCAAGACAATAGCAGACATGATACATTGCCAATAGTTTTCTTACGATAATATTCATCATGAAAAATGAATATGATTATATGAAGTTATTTTCATGTTAGACAACAGGGAAACTTAAAAGATGCTACTATGAGTCAAGGGCCATTTACAACTTTTTAAGTAATCAACTAGGGATACTGTTGATCAAACAGAGCCCCCACCCTCCAACCCCTATATATAATCTGTTTATTAAACACAGTTTAATATTTGTCCTTCGTAAAACCTTATTGTGTATATAACTGACAATAAAAACTGTAATAATTATTAATTATTTGATTGATAATTTAATTTAGTGGTTGCAAACATGCCAAACAAAAACTCAGAAAAATTCTCTAGGCTGTCCATACAACAAATGCTCTACCTATATGTTAAGAGACTGTTGAGGCGTGGATATCAGCCAGCTACGACACAGATATGGGCTGAGGAGTGGAAAGGCAACAGGATCCGCCCACACTAGCTTAAAGTATGTAGACACATATATCTAAATGGCAAAGTGTTTGAAATCAGGACTGGGTGTAACATGTTGTACTTTATTCCCCATCCTCAAGTGTCAATTACAGGATCTCTGCATGTAATTGTTATTTAACATATTGACTTAAACAGAATTTCCATGTAATTCTTCTTTGCTTACCATTTTGAGTAAAAAGCACAGGTGTTAAACTTCATATTACATGACATTACTAATTTAAGTTATTTAAAAGTCAATTCATCTCAGGCATTGTATTCTGTTCCTACTATTGTGTAGTACTTCTGTCACTGATCTCCATTTATAAATGTACTAAGCTGGATTTACAAATATTTCAGAGGTGTTCTAGGACTGAGATGATACATTTTTACGTCTATATATGCAACACTTACAAGTCTAGAATCTGGGCTTTTTATGCTCCAAATCTGTAAAGTAGTTGATTTTAAAACTTAATAATAATTTGATTAATAAATCACAGTAAAGAAACAAGGAAAATAAGGATATTGCTATAGCATGGTATCATCTAAAATCATTTGATAGAAACAACACAGCATTTTCTTTGTAAATGTGAAAGCACTGCTTAAAGTTTTGACCAATTGTCCATCTGATCTTTTCCATAGCTTATTCTTTATAATACAAAAGCTTATTTTCTCTTGGATCTAACGCTACTGCTCTCCTAGTATATAATCCTCAGTAAGAAACATTTTTAAAAGAAAAGATATAAAAAAAGTAACATCCATGAAGTTTTAAAACTGGAACTTTGATAAATGTATTATCCTTATTAGCGTTAAATACTTTGTGTCAAAATATGCCCAAGAAAAACTGGTGAATGTTCATTCATTCCACATTCATTGGTTCACACTGACATTTATTGATAACCTGCTCATGCCAAGCATTTTAATAAGTCCTGGGCAATAAAAGTATAAAAAACCCACAGTGACAGTCATAAAAGAAGTCACATTCTAGAGCAACAAAGGGTACATATATATTGGCAAACCACAGTATTTTAATGGAATAAGAGACAGGTATATAAAGGTATTACCAGATCAAAGTAGGATATTGACCAGATCTGCTAAAGGAATTGGGAAAAGCTTCATAGAGTTAGGTTGCAGTAGATGAGAAAGATTTATCAGGTGTTGAAAAGGGAGACCAGGAAATTAAGCTGAAGGAACCTTGGAAGAAATGTAGTATGTTAGATGGAAACTAAACCAAAAGTGTTCATGATGGGAAGAAGAGCTAGTGAGGCAAGTAGAAGCCTAGTGGCCAGGCTAAACAGTTCCCTCTTTTTGCCACAGGCAAAGGTGAATCATCAGAGGTGTGAAACAGGGCAGTGGCATGACCAGATTTCACTCCTGGGTGGCAGCTATGAACATTCATCAGGGTTTGCAGGTATTACAAGTTTCCAGCCATTCCACACATTTTTGACCAAAAAAAATTATATTAAAGGGGAAACATATTTCTATTAATAACAAATGTGTCATGATAATGTCAAGTATTAAGATAGAATATATGAAACAAATGTTTATGGAAAGTGTTATCAGCAGCAGTAGACGTGAAAAAAGACTAGTTTGCCTTTGGAAAGATAAAGGAACAAGGCAATATGCAAAGAAAGCAATAAGCATTAGAGTGAGATAACTGACAAACCAAGACAGATTCGAAATGATACATGACTCTATAACACTGAAGCAATAATAAGAAAATAGCTTAGAACACAACAGCCTAATCACCTGAAGTAACAGACCTAAAAAGTGGAGTGACGAGAGCAATTAAGATTCTCTTGTACAATATAGACCCAAGATACGAGAATTTTCTTTCTTTGGTTTTAAATATATGTTATATGTGCTGCAGTTTGCAGACCCTGATGGACTTTTGATTCTTGAAAGTAAACACAGCACCTGAATGTAAAGATAACAAAGTACGTGATAGTCTGAACTATCAGGGAAGTCTTTGACAGGTTAATTAAAAAGACTTAAATTTGAGGTGTTGTATTTCTTACAATGCCATTTTTAGCACTATTCTGAGTAGTGAGTGATGAGCTATCCTAATTATTGGAATAGCTAATTGGTGGTAGGACCACTTGTAAATACAACAAAATAGGTATTACAGTCAGTTAGACAAAAGCAGCTATATGTATGTGCATGCGCGCGCACATACACACATACACACACACACACACACAACTTTTATAAATAGCAAATAGCAAACCTGGGCACAATATTTTGCAATGATAGAAACTACTGTTTTGCAGTGATCCTGCGGAAGTAGGAAGCCAAACAGTAGATCACGTATCACTGACATCCTATTTCCCAATAGGTTTGGTGAACGATGAAAAGCAGATTTGTTGTTGCTAATTGCAAATGCCCTAATTTTCAATAATGTAAATATTAGAACTTGCACATATTCATATTTATCGTGACACACACACACTCTGTAAAAAAGAATGTTATTTAGCTCAATTAATTGGCTGATACTGGGAATGGTCCTAAGAATAAACTCCAGAGTGAGTTCTACCTGGAAGCTTGATATGGAGTCAAGTTAAAGTAACTGTAAGTAAGACGCTGTACATGCCTTAGGAATATATTATTAAAAAAATCAAACCAAAAATTAATGAGTTAATATTTCAAGTCCTTAAAATGGAAAACGAGACTCAGTAATTCTTAAAAAAAAAAAAAAAAAAAAAAGCAGAAAGTAGCAACAGGTAAAACCAGAAATTGGTGAAATACAAAAACAAACAATAGAAAGGACTGACAGAACTAAATTCTCATTGTTTGAACACAGTAATTAAAAATCTAAACTTCCAGTGAGTCTGTTTACAAAAAAGAGGGAAAAGAGACATATAAACATCATAAAGAAATCTCTTGTATGATTCAATTATCTCCCACTGGTTCCCTCTCATGACATATGGGGATTATGGGAACTACAACTCAAGATGAGATTTGGGAGGGGACACAGACAAACCATATAAAATACTTTAAGGCTCAAATGAATACAGTGCCTGCCATGTGGAATTTTCAATGTAGATCTTCAAATATGAAAATGAGTTAGTAAACTCTAGAGTACTACATTTTTTTAAAGTTTAGCTGCAGAGTTACAAAAGGAGAAAAATTAAAAGAGATGAGTGGACAGATGCTTGAAGATAGATGGAAACAAATTTATTATATATTTAACTTTATAAAAGGAACAGGAAATTGTGGGGCTCTGAACTCTCCTGAGTCAGTTTCCTGATGTCCTGGTTCTGTCAAGGTTTAATCACTAAACCACACCAACTATAGTCACTACTTTGTTTTTAAGTCACTTTGAGATTTTCGCTATGGACTGGAAAGTCTGGGATATGAAAACCTACGCATGAAGAAAGGCTGGATGCCATAAAAACGTGGATGAATTGGTGGGATTTAATTTCATTTGGGTCATATTAATGGCCATGAGCATGACGACTCTGTACCATACAATGCAAAGTAGTCCTAACTCTATATGTAGATAAGTCAAATTTATTAGTATTCTTTACTTGCTCAGACGAAATGCATTTATTTATAAATTCTGGTAAAACTATATGAATGTCTGCCATGTGTGAAAGTTATTTTAGTGAGTGAAATTTACAATTGCATTGAAAGAATGCTTGCATTTTGCCAGGCACTTCTGAGTTCTCTGCCTGCACTATTTCATTACACCTTTAAAAAGCTTGGGCCGGGCGCAGTGGCTCAAGCCTGTAATCCCAGCACTTTGGAAGGCCGAGACGGGTGGATCACGAGGTCAGGAGATCGTAGACCATCCTGGCTAACACAGTGAAACCCCGTCTCTACTAAAAAAAATACAAAAAATTAGCCGGGCGAGGTGGCGGGCGCCGGTAGTCCCAGCTACTCGGGAGTCTGAGGCGAGAGAATGGCGTAAACCCGGGAGGCGGAGCTTGCAGTGAGCTGAGATCCGGCCACTGCACTCCAGCCTGGGCGACAGAGC
>NW_012114733.1:1635145-1710123 GCF_000951035.1 Colobus angolensis palliatus | reverse complement strand
AGACTATATTCTTATGTTAGAGATTTAAAAATTGTTATGGATTCAGTCATCTCATAAATCCACTTGTCCTCTCTCTGCTATGATTTTGCCATCAAAGATTAAAATTTTATTATAACCAACTAAACTCATAAACAATTTGTTGATTTAACATTAACAGGCATTAATTTTAAAAAATAATTTATAGGCCAGGCACGGTGGCTCACGCCTGTAATCCCAAGACTTTAGGAGGCTGAGGTGGGCAGATAATGAAGTCAGGAGATAGAGACCAATCTGGCCAACATGGTGAAATCCTGTCTCTATTAAAAATACAAAAATTAGCTGGGCGTGGTAGTGTGTGCCTGTAATCTCAGCTACTTGGGAAGTTGAAGCAGGAGAATTGCTTGAACCTGGGAAGTGGAGGTTGCGGTGAGCAGAGATTGCGCCACTGCACTCCAGCCTGGTGACAGAGCTAGATTCTGTCTCAAAAAATAACAATTTGTAACATCTTGTGTATTATAAATACACTCCATAACCAGCATTGATTCTTCTTTATTAAGTCTTCACCAGCTCATGTTTCCTCCCTTCTTCACCACAGCAGTGTCAGTCTCTACCACTCATTCCGTATTGGAATCTTTCATTGTTCTTTGTGTTGTCCTTATTTCAGCCACCTGTATTAGGCTGCGATCAAAGATAATTATCAAAAACAAAGGGAACATAACAGGCTGACTTGGTTAAATCATTCCATTTTAAATATTCAAAAGTTGAGACCCCCCCAAGACACAGTATGACTTTTCATATGGGCAAATGAAGATGAGAATCCATACCCCTAGTTCTGCCTCACTGTAACAAGCTGCCTATCTTCCCACTCCCAATCACTCTCTGTGCCTTTGTTTTTCTATTGCTTCCCACACGCTTGCCAACGCTATTGTTAGACCAAATACGTTCTTACATATTTTATATTAACACTAGATTTTAAAATATAAAGTGGTAAATAATAAAGTCAGTGAGGTTATCTTGCTCTAACTCCTCACTTAACAAAGAAACTGAAGCCAGCCGGGCGCGGTGGCTCACGACTGTAATTCCAGAACTTTGGGAGGCCAAGGAGGGCAGATCATGAGGTCAGGAGATCTAGACCATCCTGGCTAACACGGTGAAACCCTATTTCTAGTAAAAATACAAAAAATTAGCCAGGCGTGGTGGTGGGCGCCTGTAGTCCCAGGTACTCGGGAGGCTGAGGCAGGAGAATGGCATGAACCCAGGAGGCAGAGCTTGCAGTAAGCCGAGTTCTCACCACTGCACTGCAGCCTGGGCGACAGAGCCAGACTCCATCTCAAAAAAAAAGAAAGAAACGGAAGCCTAGAAATATTAACAGACCAGGGTTACACTTTTTATTTTTATTTCAGGTTATTCAACTACTTACAAATAATAAAAATCTGCAGAGGCACTAGTGACATGTTATGACAACTGTTTTGATCATTATTTAGATTTTGGATTTATTTAGATTTTAGATTTTAATAATTTTGTTCACCTGTATAACAGTACAAAAATCAGCAGCTTTTACAGTAATGCAAGGTTTCTTCTAATTTGACTGACCTTTTCCTAATACTTCAAAAAAAGAATAAATACATATTGGCTTTTGACACCATTGTAGTTAAACAAACTTGTAGAATTCGAAAATATTTAATTAAAACATTTTGAGTAAAATGAGTAAACTATGACCCTTCTATATAATATTCCTTAAAGTTTCCTAATCATATAAAATGGAAAGTTGAATTTGGAAAAATGTCAAATTACGTTCAACAGACTAAAAGTGCTCTTATATCCCAAAAGGAAAATAAAGATATGCTTAGGTATGAAATAGCTAACCTCAAGGGCCCTGGAAAACTGCACATGGTCTTTACAGGCAAATAACAAAGAAATCTGAAACATGTGTTACAAGAAAGGAAAAAGGAAAACACTTAGTAGGAAAAGACAAAACATAAAGATCCATAAACATAAATCCCCACTGCGGCAAATAATTTTCCGAATGTATGTTTCCAGTGAGTAGATGAAAATCATAAATCCTCAAAGATGCCAACAGGTACTTAAAATAATCAAGTCACAAGAATTAAGGAGCAAATAATAGCTCTGTGCATCTCAGGCTAAGAAGCCAAGAGCCTTCAACAATCTACCAGCCAATGGGCAATTCTCCTCAGCACACATGCAGCTCCCCTGTGACAATTGTAGGTAAACCTGATCTTTGACTATATGGTGTAATTGGTTTTAATTTAAGGATTTTCTTTTACTCTGTGACTTCTACCCATGAGAGGTAAAGCCAGCAAAGCTAGGCTAATCTGCATTCTGAAATTTCATTCTGTGTTTTTATTTTCCTTTGGAGGGTTCTTGTTTCAGAAGAGCTTCATTAACTTAATTAGGCATGATCCAGTGGGCCCATACAAATTAGGCTAGCCACAGTATCTTTAGAATGGACAAAAATACGAAGCCAGCTGTAGTCTTTATATTTTGAAGAAATTCTTACCAGCTGACATTTCTTTGTGTCACAGTCATATTAAGCTCATGACAACTGCAATAACCAAAATGTGTTTTGGAAGTTCGAGTCTCCGACACTATGAGATATAAAAGACACAACAGTGGATAGGGAATGAATTTTTTTTTTTTTAACCACAATTCTTTTTGTAGGCATCTAGTTCTTTGCTTCATTATAGAAAGAATAATCCTTTGGCAAAAGTATGTTTATAAGTCAATTTATAACTATGAGCACTGTAATAACTGTATCAGAAAACATTTAGGAGAAAAGATATTTTCATTTTCTTCCTAGAACTCACAGGCATGTGTACACCTGTGCATACAAGTACCAAGATAATATAATACAAGATAATACATGTATCAGATAATGCAAAGAAAACCAGACACTACCTGACCTGCAAACTTAGGAAGTTATTGATTTTGCCTCAATTTCTTCATCAACCAGTAGAAATAATAATAACCCTCATTCTTGTTCAGAGAAGTCTTTAGGCAACTTACCTGTTTCAAAATAATAATCTGGATAATTGTTAAAATAGAGATTCCCGGACCATTATTTCAGACATACTGAATCGGGTTTTCCACCAAGGAGCCAAGGAATTTGTATTTCATAAAAGTTATTCTTAGTGGGTCGCTATAAACTAAAATATAAATAATGTGAAATCCCTACAGATTCTTACTGGGTTACTATAAACTAAAAATAAATAGGAAAGCTCTATAGAAAATTTTGAGTGATATATAAGTATATACCATCAACATTACTCAGAATTTCTAGCGCAAAGGAAAATGTTGCAAAGAAAGCATTCTTACAGGAATTTATTCTGGCTAACCTTTACACTGCGAAGAACTGCTGTGCTGATGAAATCAATCAACCCACCAACGAAACAAGCACCTTCAGGAAGCTCAACATATACCCTTCTGCTTCTCAGATAAGTACAAATTTTAACTGATAAAGACGAAAAGTCACATCTCATACAATAACATTTAATGCAGCAAAATACTCTAGCTATGGTTCTCATAAGTCCTGGAATTCTGGAAGTAAATCATAAACAAACATAATCACAGCAACTTTCTGACTTATCGCTTGATTCTTTATAAATGTATTCTTAAGAAATACAATAAGAAAACATGGAAGAAAAAATATGAAAATCTTCCAACCTAATGCTAATTATGTGAATTAACCATGTTGAAAACAAGATAGTGCTTGGAGTAGGGATTTATTGTCACCATAAGCTATTTGTGACTTAAAAACGAGAACATGGAGTTCAGAACACAATCCAATTTCTGTAGATGACAGTGAGTTCCCAGCAGGGGTTGTTCCTCCCCAGAAACCTGTCTTGGATAGTATCCTGGTACTTGGTTGCGCTGGCACGTCTGCCACCTCAGAAATCAACCAAGTCATGCTTCCGTTTGAATAAGAAACTCAACACATTCCTCTGATTCCTAAACTGTGCCTACACAACCTGTTATAGCGTTTTGTAGATTGCAGGGAATACTGTTGAAGTCTCACAGTGGCTAGCTTCAATTTCAAATGTACGTTTGCAAGTTTGGAAAATGTAAATTGAGAAATCTTCTGGAAGAAAATCATGCTGGAAATAACAGAAATTGCTTGCGTTCACTTGGTCAACTAATAACGACTGATCCTCGGTAACAAAGATTTCTGGGGTTATGAACATTGGTTTTTGCAATGTTCACAAGGTTCCAAGGATTAGGACCTGGGCCATACTTAAGGGTAAATATCTATACAATCTGGATAGATATAGTACAGTCATAGTATGAGTTGGAATTGATTTTATTAAAGCTGATAATAAAACCAGATGGTCCAAGTATCTGAATCAAATGTAGACTTCCTTAAGCTAGGGTTGAAAATAGCTCCAGAAAAAAGGAATGAAGTTCTAAATATGACATAAGAGATCTGCAGAGGTAACATAAGTGTGGATATTTAAGAATAATAATGACTTGTTTTGGACTAACCTAATTATGTATTCCAAGGTATTTTATTTGGAGAACACTACATGGTTGTGTGCTACATCCTAAAATTCAAGGGTGCAGCAGACTTATCAGAGGGTGGGTAGAGAGTTGCAACCAATCAAGTTTTACATGCCTTAGTCTCTCTCACTTATGGATGATAGGTTTATCAAGTCTCCTGTCCTTCTCTTCCTAGAGATTATATTTTTATATTTGAAACCTGTAGCTACTTTCCCATCCTGAAATCCCAAAACCAAAAAGACACTGTGTTCACTAACTGGCACTAGGTATGAACACAATGGATGTTTTCAAACAAATGAATGACTCAAAGGGATTCTTAAAATGTTTCTTTGGTGCGAAGAGCAGGGGTCACAAAAGCATATGGACAGTAAATACAGAAATACTATTAGAGATTTGCATCCAAGCTTAATCAGCTATAAACTAAACAGAATAGTTCTGTCTAAAACGAAGGTAGGTAATTAGTTTCCTACTGCTGTTATAATTAGCTGTCACAAACTCGATGGCTTAAAACAAAAACATTTATTATTTTTCAGTTCTGGAGGTCAGAAGTCCCATATGAGTCTCACTGGGTTAGATCGAGGTGTTAGCAGGACTGATGTTAGCAGTCCTTTATGGAGGCTACAGGGGAGAATCTTCCTTCCTGCATTTTCCAGTTTCTACAGGCTGCCCACATTCCTTGGCTTGTGATCCTTTTTCATCTTCAAAGCCAGCAAAAGCCAGTTACGTCTTTCTCATTTTGTATAATTCTGACACTGACTCCTCTGCCTCCAATTTAAAGACCCTTATTATTATATTAGGCTCACCTGGATAACCCAGAATACTCTCCCTCTCTTCAGGACAAATGAATAGTAACATCAATTGCATCTGCAACCTTAATTTCCCTTTGCCTTGTAGGGTAACATAGTCATCACAAGGTTCCAAAGAATAGGAACCAGTCGTGATAGGCAGTGGGATGGTCAGGGCCATTATTTGGTCTACCCACAACCAAGAATAATGCAAATCATATTTTGCCCCTGCCTGCAGATGGTGAAAACTTCAAAGGAAGACACATCTGACACTCTTCTGTTGGGAGAGTTTATTCAACTTCATTGTGACTTCACTGACTTCTACATACTGATCCAAGGTGGGTTTTTTTTGGCACTTCTGATTTAATTTTCAAAAGTCAACTGCTTGATTGCAATCAAAATCAAACAGAATAATTTGTGAAAAATTGAAGCAAAAGGAGAAAGAATGTGGGAGGAAGTGGACATTTTCCAAGTGACTTAATTGAACATTATCTTAAGAATTTCTAAAGCTCAAATTCAGAAGGACACGTCTAGTTGGCTAAAGTACCAAGTCTGAGAGTAATGAAATAGTTGCCATTCCATAAGCCTAGAAAGCAAACCAAACTAGTAATGGCAATCTCACGTATATATCACAGAATTTCAGTTTAAGCATAGGACACAAGTCTAAATCAAGCTTTAAATGTGAACTCTGTATTCACTATACAAACCTTCTAACAGAATAGTAGTCTTCAGTGTAAAGAGCTAGTTGGCCATAAATAAGTTTAATTCCCTTCCTTTAAATTTAGATTTGACTCAAGCTGCATGAATTTCTGGACAAAGAAAAAATAAATTTGGGGCAGCGAGCTGTTGGTTTTACAGAATTAATTTCAGTCCAGCCTTGTGATAGCATATATGTATTAAAAGAACTTTGAAATAAAATGTATGGGGTCAAAAAGTATCAAAATATGGTGACTTTAACATGGAAATTTAAATTTTAAAAGAACTATTTGGAACAATTAAAAATAAGATATATTGACCATACAAACGTTTAATCAGACAGATTTGTCTTGATACTAAACCCTTTCAGCTAAACTCAATGCCCTCCTTCTCACTCTTCTTAAAGTTTCACTCTTCAAACAACTACTCAGACTCAAAGTACACCCCCAAATTCAAGCCACTAACACAAACCTGACTTGGTCATGTAAAATATCCTTTCTGCTTTAGCTGACTAAACTTTAAAACCAATCTAAGCACCTTGTGTGTCAGTGAAAATAAACAATAGTGCATATGACCTGTAAGGAGGCAGAGTTGACTCCTAAGTGAGTAACTGTTTGTCACTGGCATACAAGGACTTGAATAGCTCTGGGATGTGCACAGCTCTTTACTTGTAGAGTAGAAGTTTCAAGGACTGCACATCTTTAATTTTGATTACAGTTGACACCAATGGCATTCACACTTGAGATACTGACTGTCCTGATTCCATAGTTCTTTAATGTGTCTCACCAAAATAATAAGCAGGCTTCCTGATGTCTTGTCTTTATTCACATGACAAAGGTTGAATATCGTGGTTACTGAGTGGCAGATATTGAGATAATTGGTGTCTTGAAGCACACAAAGGTTGCTGTGCTTGAATATCTTCACTAAATTAGTGCCTAAAAGATACAAATAATTGTAATATAACATGCTACGTGTTAATGGAGCTATTACATAATATAGACTCAAGGAGAAGATAACTAACTTTACTGAACAAAGTCAAAGACAGCTGGTAGGTAGCACCTAAGTTGAACCATGAAGGAGAAGTAGAGGTTTGACAGAACAAAAAAGGACAATATAGACAAACCTGAAGGCAATTTCCAACAGGCATAAATGACGGCAGTACATTTGGGAAGTTCAGGATGTTTTTATGTGGCTGGTATGAAAGGAAGAAACGGGGGAATAGCAAAACACCAGACTGGAAAGGAAGGCTGATGAGAAACTAGGAAGAGCTTACCTAGTGTCACTGAGGAAGACTTCTTTGGAAAGTCACATTCTCAGAAGTGTTAGAAAATCATACAAGAAACAAAATGTTCAACTGAAAGCATCTGACTGAAAAAGGACCTTGTTTGAAGGCCTTTGTCTTTATCTTTGTGAGGTCAAATTTTGCTAAGGACGGTAAGATGGTAAAGTCAGCACCTGATATAGAAGATGCTTGACTACAAATTCATAATATATCTTTGGTCTCCCTGGACCATTCAGTTTTAATGCCCACAGAACCAGTGTGGAACAAAAGGTACACAGACTTGGTGAAAGGTCACACTCGTTTATTATAAGCTTGCCTTTGTTGTTGCTATTTCTAATTTCAAGTAAGAAACAAGTTTCCAAACTTCAAATAAGTAGATATAACTAGTAAGTCTTCTCAAAATGACATTAATTTCTTTTGGTAAACTCCTACTTCCTCATAGTATAGCTGGAGAAACATCTTACCAACGTGGAGGAGACAGTGATATCTTAATAGCAGAAATGTCTCACAATTTGATTCTTCACTGGTATGAAACACTGTATCAAAGAAGGTTTTGAGGCCATGCCCTTAAGAGGGGTGGTAGATTTTCAATGAAAGAGCTGTTTAGCACTTTGGAAAATGCAACTTCTAAAATCAGCAAACATGTATCACGAATGCTCATGGTAACCATAGCACTCTTGGCAAATGGCCTCCAGAGAACTATCATAGCTGGTGAAATGGATACAACATGATTAAAAATAACTTCTATCTTTTCTTTCTGAGGAATTCATTAAACCACTGATTCTCAAAGAGCTGGCCCTGGGAACCTAGGGAGGTCTTTCCCAGTACAATACACACATATGCATATCTCATATATTCACATATAGTAGTTATGCATATAATACTGATATGAGTGACAGGGACCTCTCTAGATCCCAAGTTACCTTCCTAATAGTAGAAAAGGCACTATATTGATGTAATATATAGTAAGCAATAATTTCCACTAATTCTAGTGTTTGCTTTTTTCCCTGGATTGGTTTGACATGTGAAATCACATACAATAAATCTAATCTCCAATCTCCAGTTTACAAACCCCACTCCACGACACTCAATTACTTTAAATGTTTTATCCTCTACTCCGAAGTCTGCTGTTTTTTAAAGACAAAATCAAACCAGATAAACATAAATCCTAATTATCTCAAACACTTCTTTATAATAGAAAACTTACAAAGAAATTTCAACCAAATGGAAAAGTTTACTTCATCAAAGATCTGGCTAAGAATCTGTAATCATTCCCTAATATTAAAATGTTTGGCACAAATATCAGAACTCAAATATATAACATCAATCCTGGCAAACAACTCCATGATATACTGAAAAATCCACCTAATCATTTGATATGGTTTGGCTGTGTCCCCACCCAAATCTCATCTTGAATTGTAATCCCCACCTGTCGAGAGAGGGACCTGGTGGGAAGTGATGGGATCATAGCGGCAGTTTCCCCTATGCTACTCTCATGATAGTTAGTCCTCACAAGATCTGATGGTCTTATATGTGTTTGACTGTTCCCCGTTCCCATGCTCACACTCTCTCTTGCCTGCGGCCATGTAAAACGTGCCTGCTTCCCTTTCTGGTATTATTCTAAGTTTCTTGGGGCCTCTCCGCCATGAAGAACTGTGAGTCGATTAAGCCTCTTTTCTTATAAATTACCCAGTCCTGAGTATTTCTTTATAGCAGTATGAGAATTAAATCATGTATGTTTAAACCTGTTTTTTTTATTATTATTATTTTTGAGACAGAGTCTCACTCTGTCACCCAGGCTGGAGTGCAGTAGTGCGAACTCGGCTCACTGTAAGCTCCACCTTCCAGGTTCATGCCATTCTCCTGCTTCAGCCTCCTGAGCAGCTGGGACTACAGGTGCCCGCCACCATGTCTGGCTAATGTTTTTGTATTTTTAGTAGAGACAGGGTTTCACCGTGTTAGCCAAAATGGTCTCAATCTCCTGACCTAATGATCTGCCCGCCTTGGCCTCCCAAAGTGCTGGGATTACAGGCGTGAGCTACCATGCCCGGCCACTAAACCTGATTTTTTTTTTTTAATATGGCAAATTAAATAAAAAACTTTAAGTCAAAATGTGTGAAAAGATTGCAGACAACCAAGTTATGGCAGAAGAGACTGATCACATGATAAGCTTACTCTGAAAAACAGTTTTATAAAAAGAATAGAAGGATCAGCCAGGTGTTGACATATGAAACCATAGAGCCAATCAAAGCTTATTTGAACTGTAAATCTATGTTCAGAGAGACAGTTTAGTATTTAAATGCCATATAGGGGCATTCAGTGCTTACAGGGAAAAAAATAGTACTGCTTTTATCTGGATATAAGCCAGGAGTAGAGAAAAACAATGTACACACACATACACTTTATATATGTATGTATAGATAGTCGCATAATCTTTCACATATATGTAATATAACAAACCAATGTCTGGGAAGGTTAATGGCAACAGTTTAAGAGCATCAAGATAAACTCTTTGTGCTTAGAAAGTTTAGTTTAGTCTTAATGCTATTCATGAAGTGCATTGAAAAGTTAATTTAATTCAATAAACACCTCTTCTTTAGAATTATTTACTATGTTTACTGTACTGGAGGTCATAATGATGAATCAGAAGGCACTCTTGTCTTCATTGAGCTTACAGCCTAATTAATAAGAAAAACTAATGCTGTCTAATCCACATGTGTTGATATTTTTAAAATTCCTGCTCTATGTGTCTCTCTTTAAAAGCGTAAGTTAGTATGTCTTCAGCAGGCTAGACACTTATCTTAGTTACCCACAATAGATGCAATTCTATGTTGTGCCTATGCCATTGTATATCACTACTAATCATAGGTTTAGTTCCTGGAAGGAAATAAGAGGCTGATCAAGGATTTTCTTAAAGGCACAGGTATCAGAGATTCTAAACATATTTATTTTTTTCACAAAAGTAATATATCCTATTTGATAAAACTGTAGAATTCATAGTAATGCAGAATAATGTGAGGGTCACCAATCTTTACGAGATATAAAATATAAGAAAAAATAATATAGTATTTTGCATATCATGAATTATCTTAATATGAAAATAGTACTCCATCACATAAAATATATGGACAGACAATATGTATGTATAATACAGTCTCAAAAATAAATTAGCAAGCGGACAAATACAATAATTACTTTTAAAGGACTCTAGGCGAGATCTGAAAATAAAAAGATGCATAATATACTACATTAAACAAATGTAAATTACACTGAGTGTATGGTTCCAGTTACGAACTTCGAATAAGCACCATTAACATAAAAAGAAAAAAAATATATGATAAGAGGCCTGCAGAGGAGCAGAAACAATGCAGAAAGTGAGAAGGAAAAGTCCAGTTATTTTGAAAAAGAAGATTGGTTTCAATATTATCATTTGGTCATCTTAAGGAAACGCAGATTAATCAATACATTATAATTGATTAAAAGGAAGTATTTACAATATATATAATAGTACTAATATATTCAGACCCATAAACTATATTTAATAAAATATGTGTTAGGAGTCCTAAACGACGCTATAATATTTAATCCTTATCTAAGCTAGGCAATACAAATAAAACAACAATATTATTGATAAACAGCTTCGCTACATAAGGTATTGGGAAACTAAGTAAACTTGTGATAGCTTTGGTTTTTAATGTGCTATGGTTGGACTCCATTTGACACATTTAACAAACGGTGCATACAATTTTTAGCTAAATATCTAACAGGATGTCATCCTAAAACCTCATGTTCCTATATTACTGTGCTGTTAACAGAAACAGCTTGCAAAGATTTATGGCTTCTATTAATTACACTAAAAATATGGTAGATTTGCTCAAAGAAATCAATTGTAACAGAAAAAAGTAAGTGCATTTTTTAAATTACAGTCATACATTACAAATGACTGCCATTATCAATTCTGTCTTTTCATTTATTCCCAAAGTGAGGGGTTAAAGGGGGATCTTTCTGTTTTCCTAGATTTAACCCTGGAAGAACAGTCTTTGAGTTAGTCCTTTAAATGGCTTACAGGGATTCTAGTTAATAGCCTCAAAAATTGGAAAGAAATAAGACAAAATATCAAGACAAGAATAAGATTGAAATATATAAATTTCTGCCTATCTCTGTTTTTATAAAGTAAGTTTTCTCCCCTTACCAATTATGTTTCAGCTCGATATTTCCATTCCGTACTACTTTAGTTTTATTTATTTAGTGATTTATCTACCTGTTAATACACCCTCCTTGTTCCACAAAGAATTTACCAATCTTTGCATGTATACAAACAATAAAAGCAAAGATATCAAAATAAAACCAAAAAAAAAAAAGGAAGAAAAAAAGCACAACAGTGAAAATAAAAAGGAGGAGGAAAGATCAAATAAAAACCAGAATGCATTCAAGTTTACATTTAGAACTACATTTCAGATTTCTGAACACTTTTTGTTGGGCTCTAAATCAATATCAATTTCATGCTCACTGATGTTCCCAAGTAGCTGTGTTTCTTTATCCAATGTGGTCCTGAAAACTGTGAGCCCTAGATGTCACCTATATTCTCAAATACGTTTGCGGCTTGGCATTCATACACAATCTATCTGAGTTGGCAAAAATACACAGATTAGTCTTTTCGCTTTTCATTAACCTCCTGTGACAAGTATAATCCATTGTCCCAAATATTTCTTATTATTTAAAAGAAAAATGTGCCCATTTTTCTTGGACCAACATGTTTAAAGACACAAAGGACTCATCATCCTGAAGAAAATTGTAAATGTATTAATAACTTTTAACGCCATCTATAAACATCTCTCATTTTGGTACTAAAGAAGATAGGGGTCTTTTTATCCCCTTATTAGTTAGAGAAGAGCCAAACATATAAATACGCATGGAGAAAAGCCCGAGAGAACATCTACCAACATGTTTACAGTATTTATCTGAGTCACTGGATCATGACTAGACTTTCATACATTCTCCAAATTTTCTACAATGAGGTTATTGTTTGAAAATAACCAGTGCACTTTGGGAGGCCAAGGCAGGTAAATTATCTGAGGTCAGGAGTTTGAGACCAGCCCTGGCCAATGTGGTCAAACCCTGTCTCTATTAAAAATATGAAAATTAGCCCAGCATGGTGGCATGCTCCTTTGGTCCCAGCTATCCCAGGTACCGGAAGGTTGAGGCAGGAGAACTGCTTGAACCCAGGAGGCGGAGGCTGCAGTGAGCCAAGATCATGCCACTGTACTCCAGCCTAGGCAAGAGAACAAGACTCTGTCTCAAACAAACAAACAAACAAACAAAAAACCCAGCATCTGAGAAGTATCAAAGTACCGAAACAATATAGGATATATAATCAACCAATATGAAAGCATAATTTTTTTGACCCTTAGGTAACAGGCTAGGAAAATGGTCTACTAGATCGTGCATTTTAACCTATGCAATTATTTTCAAAAACCAATCAAATGTACAATGCAGCTCATTCTTCATAGCGTCAAAAAGTATCCTTCACCATGAATGGGAGAGGACCTTTCATTGGAAGAGCCATTTGTAAAGGAAACCACTGTCTGACCTTCTCAGAGAAATGCTGCCTTCCAATGAGTTAAAATGCTTGGGTTATCAATCTATGAGCCAAGCTGGAATCATTAATCACACGTCTAGACATTTCTAGACGTAGAAGTAAAATAGCAAAAGATACAGGGTGTACAGAGTTCTGCTCCTTTGCTCGAAAAGGAGACAAAGATTGAACTTTAACTGAAAAATGATATAGTTTGTCTATGTCCCCATCCAAATCTCATCTTGAACTGTAGCTCCCATAATTCTCATGTGTCCTGGGAAGGACCTGGTGGGAGGTAACTGAATCATGTGGGCAGGTCTTTTCCATGCTGTTCTCATGATACTTAATAAGTATCATGTGATGTTATGAAGATGGTTTTATGAAGGGGAGTTCCCCTGCATACATTCTCTTGCCTTCCACCATGTAAAACATGACTTTGCTTCTCATTTGCCTTCTGCCATGATTTTGAGACCTACTCAGCCGTGTGAAACTGGTGAGCCCATTAAACCTCTTTCCTTTATAAATTACCCAGTCTCGGGTATGTCTTTATTAGCAGCATGGGAATAAACTTATACAAAAATTAAAACTGTCTATGGCCATACCACCCTGAATGAACCCCATCTCTTCTGAAAAGTAAAAGCAAAACAAAAACCATTCAAGCATCAGTTACCTATGCAATGTTTGCAAAACTGATGCAAACAATAACTCTGGAGTGATGAATTTTTTTGATACTTTTTTTTTCTTAATTCAAAACTAGAGAGTTACAAAACACAAAATTCACAGAAAATAAAAGGGGGAAACCAAGATAGATGAGGGCTCTACCGACGGCCCCTCCCGACCCCCCTTTTCTTTCTTGAGACAGAGTTTCACTCTTGTTGCCCAGCCTGGAGTGCAATGGCCTGATCTCAGCTCACCGCAACCTTCGCCTCCCGGGTTGAAGCGATTCTCTTACTTCAGCCTTCCTAAGTAGCTGGGATTACAGGCATGCACCACCATGCCTGGTTAATTTTGTATTTTTAATAGAGACGCAGTTTCTCCATGTTGGTCAGGCTGGTCTCAAACTCCTGACCTCAGATGATCCACCTGCCTCGGCCTCCCAAAGCGCTGGGATTTACAGGCATAAGCCACAACGCCTAGCCGGCCCCTCCCCTTTGGTAGAAACCAAAAATCAAGTGAGCACTCACAGTGCCTAATTTTGATTTCATATTGCTGAAAGAGGCACTGAAGAAGGTAGAAAACAGTTGTGAATTGCCCATGTTGTCCCTCCCCCATACCCTGGCTGCAGCCTGGTGGTGTAAGGAATCTCTGTGATTGTGATGGGTGGAGCACAGTGGTTGTGAGGCTTTCACACAACTCAATGCTTTCCTCTCATAGTGGAAAGCAGAACCAGGCTGTATTCAGCCAACACCTCCTCGTGGAGGGGGCATTTGGACTGGCCTAGCCAGACAGAGGGGATCGCCCATCCCAGCAGTCAGAGCTTGAGTTCCCATAAGCCTTGTCATCACAGGCTGGAGTGCTCTGAGGCCCTAAGTGAACTCGAGGGGCAATCTAGGCCACAAGTACTGAAATTCCTAGGCAAGTCCTTTTTCGGCACCGGGCTCAGGGCCAGTGGACTGGAGGGGCATGTAACCTACTAAGACTCCAGCCTGGGTAGTTAAGGGAGTGCTTGGATCACCCCTCCACCAACATCAGGCAGTACAGCTCACAGCTCTAAAAGACACCCTTACCTTCTGCTTGAGAAGAGAAAAGGAAATAGTAAAGAGGACTTTGTCTTACATCTTGATGCCAGCACAGCCACAGTAGGATGGGGCACTGGTCAGGTCATGAGATCCCCATTATAGGCCCTGCATCCCTGATGATATTTCCAGACACATCCTTGGCCAGAACGGAACCTGCTGCCTTGTAAGGAAGGACCCAGTCCAGGCAGAAGCCACCCCCTGCTGACTAAAGAGCCCTTAGTCCCTGAAGAACCAGCATAATACCCAGGTAATACACTACAGGCCTCGGGTAAGACTCAAACACATGCTGGTTTCAGGTGAGAACCAACATATTACCAACTGTGGTGGCTATGGAGAGAGACTGCTTCTGCTTGAGAAAAGCAGGGAAAAATAAAAAAGAAACTTTGTCTTGTACCTTAGGTACCAGCTCGGCCATAGTGGGGTAAAGCACCAGGCAGGCTCTCCAGGTCCCCAGTTCAAGACCTTGGATCTTGGATGGCATTTCTGGATCTGCCCTGGGCCAAGAGCTGATCGCCCTGAAGGGTGAGTCCCAGTCCTGGCAGCCACAAGCTGACTGAAGAGCCTTTAGTCCTTAAGAGAACATTGGCAGGAGCTTGGCAGTACTCCCTATGGGCCCGTGGTGGTGGCCATGACGTGATGTTCCTCTATCTGTGGAAAGGGGATTGAAGAGTGGGAATGACTATGTCATATGGTTTTATTGCCAGCCCAGCCACAGCAGACTAGAACACCAGGTAGACTTCTAAAGTTTTTGACTCCAGTCCCTGGCTTCCAGATGGCATCTCTGAATCTGCCCCAAGCCTGGCAGAACTCACCACCCTTAAAAGAAAGCCTGGGTGGCTTTGCCACCTGCAGACTGTAGAGCCCTAGGGCCTTGAGCAAACATAGGTGGTAGCCAGGTAATGGTTACAGCAGGCCTTGGGCAAGATTCAGTGCTTCAGCTATGACACAGCCTAGTCCCAGTGGTGATTGGCCACCGGGTTTCTTGTATGACCTCACCCTCAGTTCCAGGCAGCTCAGCACAGAGAGAGAGACTCCATTCGTTTGGGAGAAAGTCAGGGAAGAGAAAAACAGTTTCTATCTGGTAATGCACAAAACTTTTCTGGAGCTTATCCAAGACCAAAATGGCAAAATATCTACAAGTCTCCAAGAACCACTGTGCTATTGGGGTTGGGGTGCTCCTGAATGTAGGTATGGCTTAGATCACAACACCCAAGTCCATTCAAATATCTGGAAAGCCTTCCCAAAGAGAAGAGGTACAAACAAGCTCAGACAGCAAAGACTAAAATAAATACCTAACTTTTCAATGCCCAGACACAGAAAAATATCCACAAGCAAAAAGATCTTCCAATGAACTCACCAAATGAACTATTAATAAATAAGGCACCATTGATTAATTCTGGAGAGACAGAGATATGTGACCTTTCAGAGAATTCAAAATGGCTGTTTTGAGGAACATTCAAGATAACAAAAAAGAAGAAATTCAGAATTTTATCAGATAACTTCAACAAAGAGATTAAAATAAATAAAAAGAATCAAACAGAAGTTCTAGAGTTGAAAAATGAAACTGACATACTGAAGAATACATCAAATTCTCTTAATAGCAAAACTGATCAAGCAGAAGAATTAGTGAACTTGAAGACAAGCTATTTGAACAGTCAGAAAAGACAAAAGAAAAAGGAATAAAAAAGAATGAAGCATGCCTACAAAATGTAGAAAATAGCATCAGAACAGCAAATATAGGCTGGGCACGGTGGCTCACTCCTATAATCCCCGCACTTTGTGAGGCCAAGGCGGGTGGATCACGAGGTCAGGAGTTCAAGACCAGCCTAGCCAACATGGTAAAACCTGTCTCTACTAAAAATACAAAAATTAGCTGGGCATGGTGGAAGGCACCTATAATTCCAGCTACTCAAGAGGCTGAGGCAGGAGAATCACTTGAACCTGGGAGGTGGAGGTTGGGGAACTGGCAACAGCCTGGGTGAGAGAGCAAGTCTGTCTCAAAATAATAATAATAAAAATACATAAAAATACATAATAAAAAGAGTAAAGATAAGAGTTATTGGCCTTAAAGGAAGGTAGAGAAAGACATGAGAAAGACATAGGGGTAAAGAAGTTTATTCAAAGGTATAATTATGGAGAACTTTCCAAATCTTAAAAAAAAGATATCAATATCCAAGCACAAGGAGGTTATAGAACACCAAGCAGATTTACCACATAGATGATCACCTCAAGGCACTTAATAATCAAACTCCTGAAGGTCAAGATCTTAAAAAAGGATCCTAAAAGAAGCAAGAAAAAAGAAACAAATAACATACAACGGAACTTCAATGAATCTAGCAGCAGACTTTTCAGTGGAAACCTTACAAGAAAGGATAGAATAGTATGACATATTTAAAGTGATGAAGAAAAAAAAAAAATTAGCCTAGAATAGTATATACTCTGTGAAAATAACATTCAAACATGAAGGAGAAACAAAGACTTTCCCAGATAAACAAAATCTGGGGGATTTCATCAACACCAGAACTGTCCTATAAGAAATGCCAAAGGGAGTACTTCATTCAGAAAGAAAATGACATTAATGAGCAAGAAGAAATCACTTGAAGGTACAAACTCACTGGTAATAGTAACTACACAGAAAAGCACAAAATACATAACACTGTGTTGTGTAACTACTCTTAAGTAGAAAGATTAAATGATGAACTAATGAAAAATAATAACTACAACAACTTTTCATGACATAGACTTTACAATAAGATATAAATAGAAACAACGAAACATTAAAGAAGCAGGAGGATAAAGTTAAAGTATAGGGTTTTTATTAGTTTTCTTTTTGCTTGTTTGTTTATGCAAGCAGTGTTAAGTTGTTATCAGCTCAAAATAATGGGTTATAAAATAGTATTTGCATGCCTCATGGTAACTTCAAATCAAAAAACGTACAAAAGATACAGAAAAAATGAAAAGCAAGAAATTAAATCATATCACCAGAGAAAATCACCTTCAATATAAGGAAGAGAGGAAGGAAGGAAGAAAGAGAAGACCACAAAACAACCAGACAACAGATAACAAAATGGCAGAAGTAAGTCCTTACTTATCAAAAATAACATTGAATGTAAATGAACTAAACTAATCAAAATTCAGGGAGTGGATGAATGGATGAAAAACAAGACACGATGATGACATACAAATGGGAAACAGGTATATGAAAGGCTGCTCAACATCACTGATTATCACAAAAATGCAAATCAAAACGACAATGGGATGCCATTTCACACCAGTTAAAATGGCTATATCCAAAAGACAGACAACAACAAATGCTGGCGAGGATGTGGAGAAAAGGGAATCCTCGTACACTACTGGTGGGAATGTAAATTAGCACAATCGCTATGGAGGATAGTGTGGATAGTATGGAGGCTCCTCAAAAAACTAAAAATAGAGCTACTCTATGATCCAACAATCCCACTCCTAGACATACACCCAAAATAATGAAAATCAGTATATCAAAGAGATATCTGCAGTCCCATATTTATTGCAACACTATTCACTGGAGCCAAGATTTGTACATGTCTCCATCAATATATGTGGTACATATACGTAATGGAGTATTCAGCCATAAAAAAGAATGAGATCTTATTATTCGCAACAACATGGATGGAACGGGAGGACATTATGTTAAGTAAAATAAGCTAGGCACAGAAAGATGAACTTAGCATATTCTCATTTATTTGTAGGAAGTAAAAATTAAAACAATCAAAGTCAGGGAGATATTGAGTAGAAGGATGGTTGCCACAGGTTGGGAAGGGTATGGGGGGGGGGTGAGAAATGGGGATGGTTAATGGGTACAAAAACTGGTTTGCCTGAACAATACCTAATATTTGCTAGCACAACAGGGTGACTATAGTCAAAAATAATTTAATTGTACATTTTAAAATAACTAAAACAGAATAATTCGATTGTCTGTAATGCAAAGGATAAATGCTTGAGAGAATGAATGTCCCATTTGCCTGGTATTGAAATATCTCATTTAACCTGGAAATATACCTACTACGTATCCACAAAAAAATACAAAAGATTAAAAATAAATAAAATTTAAAAATTTTAAAAAGTCACAGGACACTAAAGATGTTGGATGGTTTACACTTTCTCAGCTTTGGAACTCTGTTTATGATGAAAGCTTAACATTTACATTTAACTGAATCATTCAGCAAAGTTTTGTTTGCTGAACAAAATAAATCAATAAATATTTATTTTAATATTGCTAAGCTTTAAAGATACCTGAGATATGTAAAAACAAAAACAGTACCACCTGACATATATTTTCCTGAGCACTCATATTCAATTATTCCTCTAAATGAACAGGCTCATCCTAAATCCATGCAAATTTCATGAAGTGTACAGTTTACCTACCCATAGGGAACATTATGAATTAGATTCCTTTTACCCTACTGACGGCAGTATTGTTTTTCCTACTGATTGACAGTGTTGTCACAGGGTAAAATCTTAAACGAATATCACAGAATTCAAATGATCAAAAGCACATATTATCAGGGTTGGAAAAGGAAAACTAGAAAATCACACATTTATTAATTTAGTCAGTTAAGAACAAGCTAAGAAAGATGTATCAAGCACCTAGTCATTGTGCTAGATTTGGAAATCTAGAGACAAAAGGTACGTAACAAGCCTGGAATGGACCTCAGTGAAGAGATGAAAAGAATTATAGGTAGTGACAATGGTGACCCAATGTAGTGCACTGCAAGGACAGAAAAGGGTAGAAGATACCAGATCTCCATCTCTACACTCAGTCACTTACACTTAGCAATGTGCTACCAAACAGAAGATGAAAAGCAGGGAAAAACGGAACATGAGAGGAACTCCCTCTACATATATTTAAAGGCACTATATCCAATAAACTGGTGAAAGAAAAGTGTTTCTATAAATGACCTTGGCATTCTATCTTTTGCCCGAGCCAATAGTTCTAAATAGAAAACTGTTAACATGTTTTCACAATTAAGGTGTTAAAAATTACATCCATCTGTAAAGATCCCTAGATATTGTTGGCATGCACCTTCCTCATTGCCCAGGACTTCTGAGACTTCACACTACCTTGTCTGTATAAGCCTTTGGTGGTGCTTCTTCTCTCTGCTTATAAACAGGATGACAACAGCAACTGTGACTCTTGCCACATGATATAACCTTACTATGAGCCTTACTAGGAATGAGAATACCAGAGACTATTCTTTCATGAGATGATGAATTCCCTGAACATGTGTAAAGAGACAATATACAAACAAATATTTAATTTTTAAAATTGTTTTTGAAGAGTACAGTAGGAATCAGCATGTTTTCATCTGACATAAAAACAAAACAGCCTTCAACATCTCTTTGTATTCAGTCCCATGTGTTCAGACACTACAGACAATTGTCAACAGAAAAGACTGTCAACTTGAATGAACTCAACCTGCATCAAGATTTTACCAGAGTCAGCACCATGCCCAAACTAAGAGAAACATGCAGTTACATAAATAAATGAATATGGATGCATGTGCATATATATGCATTTATATATATACAAAATGAATGTGTGAATACCTTTCTACATCTGTATCCTAGCTTTAATTCCATCTCTATCTCTATGCATCTGCATATACTCATTCAACTAACTCATTCATCTGCATAAACTCATTCGACATAATCTCCTTTAGTCAAACCCACCACCGAATTAGTCTTCCTTAGACTGCTGCCACTGGAAGATGAAGAGATTGCAACAACGCTGCAACAAAATATAGCAACTGAACCTGTCTTACTCAATATGTAGCTTTCAAACAGAGGTTCTTAATCATAAATAGTATTCTACTACCTGCAAGTTGATTTGCATTCATGGAAGTATATTATAACCCTTACCAGAAACTAATAATGATTTTAACAAAATTGCATTGACTTCAGAGGTTTCACCATTTATACGTTACTTAATTCAGTCTTTGTAAAATCATTCATTACTCTTTACAGACATCAGCTGGGGAACTACACACAGGCAATTATTAGATTAAACTGGATTTAAGGGTTGCTTTTATTGTAATTGCAAAATAAAAAAAATCTAAGTTTTCTTAAATATTTTATTGTACTTAGACGACAGTTTAAACTCTTGGTGTCAGTAGAAAGGCTGGGCCTTTGACCCTATAGACAGCTTTCTCCAGTCAGTGGTTTCAAAAAGTATTTACTTTGTAACACTGGAGCTACTTCTCCTTAATGTGTTTGCTTTCTCACTTATTTGAGAACTGTTTTCCTACAATGTGAATAAAAAGAACCTTAGCACCCCAAGCACCATTTTTTTTTTTTTTTTAGACGGAGTCTCGCTCTGTCACCCAGGCTGGAGTGCAGTGGCATGATCTCAACTCACTGCAAGCTCTGCCTTCCGGGTTTACGCCATTCTCCTGCCTCAGCCTCCCAGGTAGCTGGGACTACAGGCGCCCGCCACCTCACCCGGCTAGTTTTTGTGTATTTTTTAGTAGAGACGGGGTTTCACCCTGTTAGCCAGGATGGTCTCGATCTCCTGACCTCGTGATCTGCCCGTCTCGGCCTCCCAAAGTGCTGGGATTACAGGCTTGAGTCACCGCGCCCGCCCCATTTTTTAAATTAAATACTTCCTTTATATGAGAAGCAGATGCTGTCAAGAAAAGTTACCTGAATTCAGCAAGCAGTTAGATGATTAACCCAC
Organism: Colobus angolensis palliatus; assembly: GCF_000951035.1. Taxonomy (NCBI): domain Eukaryota; kingdom Metazoa; phylum Chordata; class Mammalia; order Primates; family Cercopithecidae; genus Colobus; species Colobus angolensis. The sequence goes on along the minus strand of NW_012114733.1, from coordinate 1,688,843 downwards.
TTAGAATACAAATCCAACTATAGTTGTTACTTATAAGGGAAGTTGATACAAAGTACATGTCCTAACTCTCCTATCCATTGATATAATCAATCTATCAAAAAAAATTTTTTTAATTAGAAATATTCTCGGCCGGGCGTGGTGGCTCAAGCCTGTAATCCCAGCACTTTGGGAGGCCGAGACGGGCGGATCACGAGGTCAGGAGATCGAGACCATCCTGGCTAACACAGTGAAACCCCGTCTCTACTAAAAAAAATACAAAAAAATAGCCGGGCGAGGTGGCAGGCGCCTGTAGTTCCAGCTACTTGGGAGGCTGAGGCAGGAGAATGTTGTAAACCCGGGAGGCGGAGCTTGCAGTGAGCTGAGATCCGGCCATTGCACTCCAGCCTGGGCGACAGAGCGAGACTCCGTCTCAAAAAAAAAAAAAAAAAAAAAAGAAATATTCTCAGGAATTTGGAGAATTTGGAGGAAACAACAATTATACATTGTTTCCAAATGCAAATATTTTACTATTTAGTTATAAGGAAATCCCTTAATGGAAAAGCCCAACTAATTAGAAGAAAGGCTACAATGAAAACATGTACTTTGTATTAAAAACTATAAGACACTAAAAGGTGTTTCCTATCAACCATGCCTCAAAGTTTCTACAACCTGTCCTGGAAACACAATATAGCTATTCTCACCACTACATATATCAAAATTAAACATTTATGCTGAGAGTGTTTAATTCTTCACTTCAGCATCCAGCATATCCATTAACATTCATTGACAATCTATTATGTGCCAAGTACTGTTGTGGTAAAGTAAGGAACTCAAAAACAAGACACAGTCTCTAACCCCAAGATCCTCCCAGGAGAGGAGGGGATGCCCATGCATGAAGTTAAAACACAATGCTTTAACGCATAGTCAAGGAAAGAGCAAAGTGCCACAGTGGCAGACGAGAGAACCATTAGATCTCGGAAAATAGCGAGGGAAGTACTATATGAGCTAGATGTTTTCTAGAGGAATAGATTTCCCAGTAAACATTAACTGGATGAATCACAGATAGGGTGGGAAAGGAAGAAGATGTGCTAAGGCAGAGAAATACAGAGCACAGCATGATATTTTTTGAGTGAGTTCAGCCTGACAAGGGCATGAAGTACATTACATCAGATAAAGGTAAGTCCAAGATGAGGCCAGCAAGGGACCCTGGCCATACTGACACAGGGTTTTCTCCTATAGCCAGTGGGGAATGATACCGAAGTGGGCAGTCAAGGAACAGATGACAAAACCCTTGCAAAAATCCCCAAAGCAATAAGGGGGACTCAAGCTAAATCAGCCAAATAAAGGATGAAAAGAGGAGATCAAATTCAAGATGCATTTCTGAAGTAATCAATTATCTCCTAAGCTATTGCCTACTGAGTTTGGCAGAATATGGAGGAAAAGAGAAATCAAGTAAGTCTATGAGTTTTCAGGCTTTCATAAACAGGGGTATGATGACATCATTAACTGAGACGGAAAATATAGAAAATGGGAGAGACAATAACATCATGCCTTAACATGTATAGCTTGAGATTACTGCAGTATATTTAGGTGCAAATATTCAGTGAGGAGATATGGAAAAGTAGGCAAGTTATTTTCCATGCAACTTATTTAGGAACAACAGCAATTTCTGGGTTTTCCATTTATTTAAGTAAAAAATGAAAATAAACTGCCATCTTTTTTTATCTATTAGTTGAATCACTCTAGGTAACCTCTGGCCTATCAAACTGTGCAGTTGCCCATGCTCCCAACCCATGTGCCACAAAGAAACTCTTCTTCTATCAACCTCTTTATCAAGAAAGCATTTTGCCAACATAATATGCCTCAGCAGACCTTAAAATAATGAAGTTGGAAAAACGCGGGTGAGCAAATTTTGAAGTATATTAAACCTGACAATTTAATATTTATGTAAGCTGCAAGTGCTAAGCATAATTGGACTTAACTATTGGCTTAGGTTTAATGGGTTGTGAATTCAACTTCATTATCATAGTTTTGCCTGCTCTTTGAGCTCATTCAACTGAACTAGAGAAAAAAACTGAGAGCCATTTTCTACCTCACCAAAACAATTTTTGAGATGACCTGAAACCATTGGGTCAAAGAAGGTGGATTCTTTCATTTCACAGAAGAGAAGAGCTTCAGTGAAGACTCATCAGTGGTTGCAGTCAGAAAACGTGCGGTTTTATTCTAGATCGGCTAGTTACTGTGAGTCTTTGGGCAAGTTACTAAGACTCTGGAAGCCTCAGTCTCCTCATAAATAGGGATAATATAAATCATTCAAGATACTGTGAGGATGACAGGAGAATGGATGTGAATCACCTGGCAGAATGCTTTTGCACATGATGTGATATCTGTGCACGTTGGTTCCCTTTAGCACTCATGCCATTACTTTGTGCTTCAACAGACTTACACCACTTCCAGGCCTTTCTGCTCATCTCTACGGAAGTTGGCAACATAAGCATACTCTACTTACTAAGGACGGATCATCCTACCAGCTATGACAGCCACCTCTCTGATACAATTTGTAGCATGTAAATCAGAAGCATAGACATGCCATAGCATGGATGAGTCCTCTGGGTTTCTTGGTTTCTGTTGTTTTTTTTTTGGTGGTGGAGGGAGGGTGGGGAGCAGGGGTGGTGATGTACATAGTATACTATATCATCCTCAAGAACCTAAACTAAAAGGATCCTTATTTCATTCCATTTGATGCTTTATAAGCACAAAACAATGAATGGATCCACATAGAACTGTGGACAAAATATCTCTGAAGGGTTGTCTGCAGAATTCCTTTGTGGAATGTGGTGATGAGGAAAGGAGGAAGGAGGTTCCAAGGAAAGGAAAAGAAAGGAGGGAGAAGTGTCCAAATAACAGTTTTTACATGCATTCACAAACACATACACATACACACACATACACTCAAAAAGAAAAAAAAAAACACTCTCATGGTAGCCAATAGGCATGATTCTACAATTAGAGAATGTTAATGTAATGCCAGTAGTGCTTTGAGGAAGATACCAGTCTAGTCCTTTCATTTGGGGAAGAGAAGCCAAGAGAAGGAAAATCACTTACCTGTGAATAGCATCTTATAGGGGCCTCTCAACCTAACAAGTGAAGAGACATGAAGCATATGCAGAGACATATGTTTTCTATGTGCAGGCATCAAGAATCCAGACCATATGATGTATAAAAGCAATGAAATGAGTTTTCAATTTACTTCCAGGGAGTACATAAGTAACTCTAGGAGGAGGGAAACCAACCCAGATGCTATTTAGAGCACCAAGCTTTACTTCACTACATGATGCTTGATATTCTGAAATCCATTCTGCCTTTCTCCCTTTCTCCTGAACAACGTCACCCCTTCTGCACAAGAAAACAATGCTAAACAGTCTTTTCATATTTTATTTTTATTATTGTATTTATCTTTTATGTTAGAGGAAGGTTATTTTTGTATCTATAAAATAATCTCTCTCACCTCCTTAGTTGCCACATTTTAAGTTACAGAAACCTTATTTAAAATATTCACAAAGCACATTGCTTAGATTATAACTGAATCCAGGATCTGTCACAGTTTTTTTTTTTTTTTTTTTTTTTACCAAATTTGGGCATCTCTCTCTGTAGAAGCAGACAATAGTCTCAGGTAAAGAAAATCTTACTTGAACGTTTAATTTCAACAGAAGCCCAATGGGGGTTGGAGCAGTCACACAAATCAATGGCAGAATGGTGACTACCTGGGGCTGCAGGATTTGGAATAGTTGGGAAGATGGTGGTCAAAGGATACAAAATTTCAGTTAGGAGAAACAAGTTCAAGAGATCCATATTATACTCTCGAAAAATGCTAAGAGGGAGGATATAAAGAGTTCTCACCACAAAAATATAACTACGTGAGGTAATGCAAAAGTAAATTAGCTGGGTTTAGTCATTCCACAGTGTATATATACTTAAAAACATCATGTTGTACATGGTAAGTACATACAATTTTGTCTGCCAATTAAAATCTGTAAGCATATGAACAGCAAAGAAAAACATTCATAAAATTAATAAGAATAGGGTGGGTGCGGTACCGCATGCCTGTAATCCCAACACTTTGGGAGGCTGAGGTGGGCGGATCACAAGGTCAGGAGTTCGAGATCAGTCTGGCCAATATGGTTAAACCCGGCCTCCACAGAAAATACAAAAATTAGCCGAGCGTGGTGGCACACGCCTGTAATAACCAGCTGCTCGAGAGGCTGAGGCAAGAGAATTGCTTGAACTCGGGAGGCAGAGGTTGCAGTGAGCCAAGATTGTACCACTGCACTTCAGTCGGGGTGACTAAGCGAGATTCTGTCTCAAAAAAAAAAAAATTAAAAATAAATAAATTAATTAAAAACGAATGGGAGTGTCCCCTGATTATAAAGCCATCTGCAATGGAGAATGACCATCTCCTACTAGAGCTGCCATGCCAAAGCTCATGGAGATTAACAGAATAGTCACTTAATAAAATAAACACAAATATATATTTTATTACAGTTCATGGCAAATCTAGGATATATAATTTTAAGGCAACCTAATAGGTTTAAGGGATGGTTTTACATTATGGTGGACTTTATAGGAAACAAATATTATGACTGTGTCACAGGTTTACATGTCAAGTATAACTCTATTCAAGTTAACACAGAGGCTGCCTGCCATACTTGGGCTGCAAATATCTGTGATTACAGGATGTCAGCTTTTACGATGCATTGCATTCTAACCCTATATCCTAGCACACTGCTTTTCCATTATTCAATTCCACATACAGCTGAGAATAAGACACAGCATTTCTAAACCATTTTTTAACAAATCTAGACTTTTGTGTAGGATATATCTAAACATTACATATTGAAGTGAAGATATTACTGTTACCCTGTTAACCTGGATAATACAAATAGTTGAACTAATTCAAGTCCCAAAGTAAAATTTCATGATTTGGATGATCCAGTTCAGCTGTCATTAAATAGGGATAAAATCTGCACATTATGAAATTTTAGTGAAGTCTATTGCTTATACTACAAAAGGGCCAGCATAAGGTATTCCTAATAAAAAGATTAGATGGGAAGCATAAGAGGTATTTCCAAACTCTAAAACGCCACTTAGCAAAGCATCACTGTGGTACATTTTAGTACTTCCTGTTCACACAGCAGAGTGCCCACATCTAAAGCAACTGGCATATTCCAAGAGAGTCACTTAGAACCACTCAGAGACTCTCAGTGTCTCTCCCATATCTTCTTATGGCTTGACCCATTCCCTGCTCCATGGCAGGAGGGAATCTGAATTAACTGTCCACATTTATCAAATCAGCCAGAATATCGGAAAATCACTGTGTTTAGTATATGAATAGCAGTTGCCACTAGATTACTGATGGCAAATGGATGATGTAAATAGAATTTTGAAAATGCACCTGAAAAAATAAAAAAAAAAAAGGGAAGTGCTCCTTTAATTTTCTTAATTCTGGAGGGGTTTACGGAAATTTCTTTTCAGGGATTTCATGAATTGGACCATATGTACTTTATCTCTACAATTGGGAACGGATAAGTGGCCCAAAGAGAGTGAATCAGCACAAGCAAGTAGTTGAGGCATTTTGCATAGTGATGAGACTCAGACATGACTTCACAAAGAAGCAACCAGGTGAAAAACAGGCTTCTCAGTGTTCCCCACACATAACCTCTGTAATTCAGAGGACCAGAGTCATCTGTGGGCAAAGTCCAAGACAACCATCAACAAAAACAAAACTCTCACATCTTGTTTCATCTTAAAAGTGAATGAGAATTTTACATTTGTCTCCTCAATGAATCTAATTTTAATATTAACATAATCCTTGTTTTCCTTCCGTCTCTGAGTAAAGCTGATATTCCTGGAAGATGAGACATATTAACTTGATCATTTCACATATGCTTGGCTGCGTCCCAGGACTTGAGTGTGTTTACGTGGCAGCACTGGACAGGGTGTTGAGGAGGTAACTTCATTAAGGCCAGCAGCACAGAGCATAGGAAGGATATGGGATGTGAAGTCAGTTTCCTCAAGGTCAGGCTCTGTTCCATGTTTTGTGGTTTTGTCATTTTGTCTTACCTTTATTTCTAGATTGATGAGTTGTGAAAAGTACTGCCCTTCTGGTAAGAGTATCATGAAAATAAACTAAATTAATACGTGACAAGTATGTAACTGGATGCCTGAATCAGGTGGATGTGCATTCCATGGAAGCTCATGTTACCATATGAAGATCTCTGATCATCCATACACAGAAACCACAGAACAGGAGCAATTTAGCACCACTCACGAAACAGGGTACTTAAAGAGTATAATTAAATAAAAATTTTAAATCAACACAAAATCCACATTTGAACATCACTATTTAAATCAATTTTATTTTTACTAATAGCCAGTTGTAGGTACTAAATTAACCTACAATAAATGATCTGCTCATCATTCATAAAAATGGAAGGAATACCTGAGTATTTTAAGGTTTTCTCTTAATCATTTGACTTTTTCCTTCTTTTTAACCATATTTTTTCCTTATACAAATAATATAAAGGAGAAAAAATTAAGTATGTTTCCTACATTAAAAATCCCAACACAAATGTTGAGTAAGACAAGATTAGATTCATATGAAGTTCTGATTATTAGCTGAGCTGCTAAGGCTCACTGTACCTCAGGTTCCCTATTAGTAAAATGGGAGAACTCATTTTCTACCTATCACTCAGAACTGATATTGAGATTAAAATGGGCTAAACCTGTAGACTAAAGTGTTTTAACAGTAGTATGCATTTTAAGTATTTTGGCAGAGTAGCACACTTTTTGTTAAGTGATCTTTATCATTATTATTATTATATTATTTGTTGTTGTTGTGCAAACATCAGACTTTCTGAACTACAGTGCACCCATCTATTTCAAAGAGATAACACTTCACAGGATTGCTGTGAAAAGTAAAAAATATATATATATTTTGGAAAGCACTTAGCATGTTTGGCACATATTAAGTACTCCATAAATGGTGGCCATTATCAATTTCAGTATTGAGAGGAAAAAATCTGAGGCACTGGAAAGCCTAGGTAGGGTTTCTGGTCAACATTACATTGCTACTTAGTGTCGATTCTGGAATGGGATCCTAGGTTTCCTGGTGCTCAGCCCAGTGTCCCAGTCATACCACATGGTCTCTTTTGATACCTGAATCCAAACTAAAAAACAAGGGCTGATGCTTCTTCCTCTCTGTTAGACAAATGAAAACTTAAACCATTCTATTCGAACAGCAAAAAAGCTGTGAAAGCCAAGGAGTGGGTATGCTAATCACCACAGACTGACATTTAAAGTATTTACTCATAAATATTTAGTTTAATAGCCAAATGCCAAGTTAGTGCTTGGTGTACCACTGTGGCTTCATTCACTGCTTGAAGTCACAGGGACATTATTTCATCCAGTCTAGTTCTGCTGTGTTATTCTATTTAGTTTTTAGAAGAGCTTTAATTTCCTGGAACTTTTTATTTTCCATATAATCATTTCATTAAACTATATAACAGGAAGTGATCTGGTTTAGACGAAAGGGCAACAACAAGCCCCAGAAAAATAACTTTACTAGCCAGCTGCTAACATGCTGAAAGTAAGTTTTTCTAAGCCTAGCTAATTACATTAACATTTTCCACATCAACAACCATGATGGTTTTATATTTTCATGTTGAAATATTATATGGCCCTCCATCTAAATTTATGGTTTACTCTTTTTTTAAACACTGGGATACTCAAACATGTGATGAAAATATCAAAAGATTACATTTCTTATAATCACTAATATAGATTTAATTCCTTACTTTTCACAACTGAGAATGTTTTTCTTAATGGTATCCCCTATAAAGTAAGAAAATAACCAAAAAGCTGATTGTCCATTTGTTAAACAAAAATCTCAAAGTTAAATGAGCCTGACTTTTTTAACTATCACAAATATTGGTAGGACTTGCCACTTGGGCAAAGCTATCCTTATGAAGACGTCACTAAAAGATGAGGAAAATGGAAGTGACTAACCAGAACATGGGGTAAACGATGGAAAGAAAGGGAAAAAAATAAATAAAAATTAATTTTAAAAAATGAAAAACAGAGCAGGGCCAGGCCTAGTGGCTCACACCTGTAATCCCAGAACTTTGGGAGCCTGAGGCAGGTGAATTGCTTGAGCCCAGGAGTTCAAGACCAGTCTGGGCAACATGACAAAACCCTGTCTCTACAAAAAGTACAAAAATTAGCTGAGCACAGTGGTGTGCGCTTGTATTCCCAGCTACTGATAGGGCTCAGGTGGGAGGATCACCTGACCCCACAAGGTCTGGGCTGCAATGTCCTGTGATCCAGTCACTGCACTCCAGCCTGAGTGACAGGGCAAGACCCTGTCAAAAGAAAAAAAGAAAAGAAGAGAAGAGAAGGAGGAGGAGGAAGCGGAGGAGGAGGGAAGAGAAGAGAAGAGAAGAGAAGAGAGATAAAGGAAAGGAAAGGAAAGGAAAGGAAAGGAAAGGAAAGGAAAGGAAAGGAAAGGAAAGGAAAGAAAGGAAGGGAGGGGAGGGGAGGGGAGGGGAGGGGAGGGGAGGGGAGAGGAGAAGAGGGAAAGGGAAGGGGAGGGGAGAGGAGAAGAGGGGAGGGGAGAGGAGAAGAGACAGGAAAGAGGAGACAAGAGAGAGGAGACAGGAAAGAGGAAAGAGGAAAGAAAGAGAGCGGGAATAGCATTTATGATAACTTCCAGAAAGATGATGTTTCAATGTTAACTACTCCTTTTTGTACCTAAATATCAAGATCTTGTGAAATGAAACAAAAAGGAAAGAAAAGGAGAGCAGGAACAGCGTTCATTATAACTTCCAGAAAGATGATATTTCTATGTTAACTACTCCTTTCATACCTATATATCCTACAAAACATATCTCCTTTACAAAATTCATCCAGTAAGTAAATTTATATTTCATGTTCTATTGTTTGCTTTTGTATGTTTTGTCATATCAATTTAAAAGCACTGAAAAATGTTCATTTCATTTAAAGGCCAAAATTAAATGTATAAATTTGCATCTATAGGCAAAAGATACAACTGGCAGCTGTACCTGGATTAAGTGGAGGGGATCAAGCGAAACTGTACATAGATCATTTGAGAGCTGTACAATGGAGAAATGAAGCTGTTCAATTAAGGTGTTAGAAGCAAATCAGAAGACAAGGAAAAACACAAGGGTCACTTGTCAGTTATTACATGGGAATGCACTGGTCAGAAGAGGCAAGACAGAGGAATTAATTAATGAAAATCCACATGCTTCAGACTTGGACACAGGTAGAAGGATGGTGGTACTAGTGACTGGTATAAGAATGCGGTGTTTTGGAGGGACATTCACTGGCATGAGAAGAGGATGACAACTTCTGGGGGACCCTGAGGCTGGTGGGACCACCCACATACAAGTGGTACTTGCCTCAACTTTTCTCCAGTAGAGAACAATGAAGACATTTCACATTCTTTTTCATGTAAGACTATTAGCATGTTTTAAACAATTGTCACTAGTGTGATTATTTAAAATTATAATCGATTAGTTTGAATCATGATGTGTTCTGTGATTGCCTATGACATTGTTATGTACTACTGTGCCTTCAGAAGGATTAGGTATTAAAATTTACAAGAAGGAAAGGATTATTAATAACACACCTGTAGTTAATACTTTCATGTGTTTATTATATTCAACATTCTGTCAATAACAAAACCCTAACTTTATTCATTAGTGAAAAAAGACTTACATTTTACTCATATTGGTGTGTGTGCTGGGCAAAGGATAGGATGTCTTAGCTCTCTATTACTTCCAACACGTAATAGGTATTCAAAGAATGTTACTTTTGAATAGACTGAGTAACAAATATAAAAAAGCACATGTGGGTTAAGACAAAGTTACTCTGTAAATGTTTTAAAAGAGAAGTGGCATTCTTTCATCTCAGTGGCCTCTTCCATTTCTAGAAGAGAGAGTAGGAAGGGGAAGGGAAAGGTACTATCCCTGACATTAACGCTAAGGGTATAAACATTATAATATCTTACTTTGCCTTCCTTCTGGGGAATGGAGTACTTCAACCATACCTAGAAATAGTTGAGAGACTGTTCTGCTACAGACTTTTTTTTTTAACTAAAAATGAATCCAAGTGGAAAAAAACGGCAGATTAAAATATAGCATCACAGACTCTCTGACATCATCATGCTGTGTTTTTTACCCGAAGTTTGAGTCTCCTGTCTCTCTAGCACCCCCAGAAAATGATCACTCACTTCTACCTCCTAAAGTTGCCCTGGTAATTTTCAGGAAGCTGAGATCATTCCAGCATTCTTCCTGGGACCAATCCAAAATTCTGCCACTCTCTGAGCCTGATTTGGCTGTCTGCATGAACACAAAATGAGTCTAATCCCTCTTCTACATGACAGTCCACAGAGGCAACCACCAGTTTCATAACTGGTTTAGTTATTTTTCTTACACCCTGAGGGACCAGGAGAATTACATTTTCACATTCTCAGCCCAACTGTCTTTTCTGTGAGAACTTTCTTAAATGAATAAATAGTCTGTCATTTTAGAAGCAGCTCTTATCAAAGAAGAGTATCGCTATTCCTGCACTGTTTTTTTTTTTTTTTCTTCTTTCTTTTCCTATAAAATAGTAAAGCTGAAGCCCTTCATATTATGGTAAGTCTGGAAGGCTATTAGTTAGAATATGAGTTTCTCTAGTTTTGTTCTGTTATTTGATATAGTGTTATTTTTAATATACTGTCCTTCAGATGTTAATATGACATGATTAATCCTTTATTGGTAAATGTGATTTAAGATATGCTTCCAGAAGAGGCAATGGTATCACACTGAACTTTTTGACCCTCATTCTTCATAGATGTGAATTCGCCTACTTGCTAAAATTTATTTGTAACCTCCAAGTCAACACTCATGGCGATTTCAGTCATTTCATACAGTGGCAAAATATTTGAGTTGCCTAACACATGCAGTCACAGCTAAGGTCAAACAAGGCAACCAGCTGATGCATTTGTGGCAAATGAGACTAATGAGTTCAGAGGTTTGATCATCCCACGACCAGGTACAGTTTTCTTCACAATAAAAGACCTCCCTGTCTGTATTCAGTTTGATAAAATACCATACAGATTAATGCTGAATGTTGTAAGGAAGGCCAGGACAAATGAGGGTAGACTGAAATAGAGAAGATAATCACTTAAATACTCTTTAGGACTGAGTCAATTTCATCTTCCTTTTATGTAGAGCCCTACAATGTAGAATCCTACAGCTTCTCATATCTTTGCAAAGATAACTACTACAAAGGAGTTTATGCAAGAAATAAGAGGGCATATAAGGGATCTGACACATTGGGATCTTGGACCTTTAGACATGAGACAAAATGACAAAATGAGACAAAAGACATGAGACACAAGACAAAATGACAGACATCCGGTCACTTCCAGGAACAAGTCTCTGTTACTCAAAGTCTACGAGAGAGGTGGATAATATTTAGCCCTGACTAGTCCTCATATTTCACAAAAAGTCATCCACATATGGCAAGCAACTCCACCAGGGAAGAGGGCTTCCTCTTTTCCCACTTTCTGAACTAAATTAGCTCAAGCTACTTTTAAAAAAAGGAGTGCCCATTCTTGAGACTTCTTTGCTCCTTCTTTTGTTTGGCCTGCTAATTCCTTCTCCATTTGAAGGGTGAGAAAGACTTCTTTTTAGCTGTCTCTTTCACTGCCAACCTGCTTTGATAATGTTCTGGGGGCTTTACCAGAATGACATTTCAGACCACTCTAACACAGCTTAGCCACTGAAGCTGAGCACAGCTGAAGAAAGCACTCAATTAGCAACTCCAACTTCAAAGGCTATATTATTCTCTCCTCAATACACATGTGTAACTCCCATTAGCATTAATGGGAGCTGCGGGAGCCCACGGCTCAGAGAATATACCTCCAAGCCTGTTTGCTTGATGAGCATGCAATTAAACCTTATGGCTCAAATTTTTCAAGGAGGGCATAGTAAGTACACCAAGCACTCATGCAAAATCAAGTGTGTTCACTTTGAGCAAAAGTAAGCTATCACCACTATTTAAACATGAAGAAAGAGCAGTCTAAATTAGGTCTATTTTAATTTCATGTAACCTCTTAGGTATAGACAATGGCCTTTCATGGTGTTTTGAGAAAAGTCACTCCTCTATTTTAAAAAGTGAATTGTAAGTTTTTAGAAGCATTAGTTCACATTGCTTAAAAGACCAGCAAGACTCAAGGGTAAAAATGTCTAATAAGAACAAAACCATTCTAAGTGAATTTCCTACACATAAAATCTAGCATGGCATCTATATAGACTCAGTGGCTTTTCCTGTCTTCTATTTAACAGCTGTATTCTAACTTAAAATTAGGGAAAAAAAATTGATTTGACATTTAAAAAGAAAAATAAAAATTTGAGAGGAAAATGCATGCCCCAGTAATAAATTTATCCTTCTCAGGAAGTAACAATTCCCATCCCTTTCTCACATTCTAAAGAGATTTGTCCATATATTTTGAACATGAAATCAATACATATTTAAGCTTCAATGAAATATCAACGTATGTCAGCTAGTCTGTGCTACAGCTACAGTCTTGAGCAACATCTTCATGGAGAAAATAATCTTGATAATTTAGGATCATTTAAAACCATCTGTTTTCTATTGTTCAGACATTTTCCCCAAAATTAAAAAGAAATTTATGAATGAAAGTTTTTACATTTTATAAAGGAGAGTTAGCTAATCACTTTTAAAGTTACACAAGTGAATCGTTGATCTACTATTGACACATAATTCACTTTACCACCAAACCTCATATCCTGACTTTCTAACCACATGAGGCTATTTTAGCTACCGGACCATCAGTACAAATCAACTGAAGTGCAATGGGCCAATGAACTTACCAGAAAGACAAAAGCATCCCCACTAAGCTTATGGGAATGCTGAGATGTCAGGAGACTTTTCAAATTGTAACATGGCAGATGAGCTAGAGGAAAATTCCACCTTTAAAATTTCATCTAGTACATGGTCTTCATAACTTCATTTTGCACTAAATATTTAACAGTTTGCTTTACAAGTTTGATAACTACCATGTCTTCATAAAATTTCAAAGCCCATGGGTTAAAAGAAAGAAGTATTTCAAAACTGAACACAGGGATCCCTTACTTCAGACTCTAGGCAGACTGAATAAAGAATGATAACCATAGATTAGGTAATAAACCGTGGTCTGTGGTTCACAGAATTTTTAATAATGACAAATGTGAGAAAAATTCACCATTTCTTATCAAAAAAATATTGTGATTTTTCTCTCATATCTGCAACTTATTCATAAAGTTGAAAGCTTCTAAAATAGATACCCTACTTTCGGAGCATATCTCACATACAAAAGTACCTTTCAGATGAGAGATAAAGACTGCTGATGTTATTACAGAGGGGCTAGACAGTTTCATTCTTCGATGTTTTGGATGTGATTTACTCTGGCTAAAAATACTAATAATTTAACTATGCTATTAATCTTGCTGAAGTGATTATGTCCTCTATGAGAGGCTAAGCTGAAACTCACCCAGACCTTCAGGTGGCACAGAACATAGTGATTTCCTCATATAGAAGTTCAGCTGGTAGTAGTTTAATTGGGTATTGTTGGTGTATAAAATGGCATTTATTCGAACACCCCCTTGAGTACAACCATACTCTACTTTCTATAACTGTTGTCCAAAATACTTATTTACAAATTCTTTTTTTCCCAATCTGGCTCTTCCATAAGAGATAAAAATATATTTTCATTTGATATAAACTAAAATATACTGAGAGTTCATGAACCTTAGATGGGTCAAGGGATGTGAAGTAAATCGATGGGTAATAAGAGCGATTACCTAAACTACTTGTAGAAAGAAGGAAGAGAAAGAAAGAAGGGAAAGAAGTCTGGGTGAATGAAGATGTCTACTCAGTGCCTCTGATAAGGGTTGGTCAATGAAGCACCCATGATATGATCTGAGATTTGTACACTTCTCAGGAGAGAGAACTGATGTCTCATTTTGGAGAAATGTTTATAACTCTTATCAAGTGGATGTGCAAAACTTGATATACATAAGTAATTTATTCCTATTCCTGATTACTAAGCCACAATCAACATCAGATGTGTCACTTAGATGTCCCAACTTTTAAAATTTACTGACATGTATTATTTCAGCAAAATATTTGAGTCCCTTCTCTGTAGCATCCCTTGTCTAAGTAATGGGATAAGCAATACTGGTTTCATTCCTACTTAAAAGAACAAACAAAACTACTTGGATTTTAAGTCTTACAGTCTTGATTTTAAAAATCCAAAAGGCTTGAATTAAAAGAGTCTAAAATCATTAAAATAATAAAACTTGAGTAGATAAACTTTCTTAAAAATAAATATTTCTATAAGTGTATTTATATATGTGCATAAAAGGGTGAATTCAACTTCTTTTTATCATTAGACTCTTGCAAAAGTTGCCATTAAAAGGCACATCTGATGTGGCAATTTCAGCACAGAACATAATAGGAAACAACTAACTAGAGAACTAAAGATGTACCATCTTTGAGTCTTGTTAATTTAAAAAAAAAAAAAAATCACTAACTTCGAAACTGGTAGGTTGTCCCACTTAAAGCTCTTGATTTTTAATTGCCATTTCTTTTTACACCCAATTAAATTGTCAGAGTAGTGAAGAATTGCCCAACTGAGTAAAACTGTGAGGATCTTCTCACTGCTGCTTTCTGCAGGCTTAATTTGCAGATGCTTTTGCCTAAAATAAAAATTTAAAGTCACTTCCTCAACAATAAGACCTGTAAAGTTTCCACCAACTGCTGCTTAAGAAAGATGCTAAAAGAAAATTTGCTGCATGAGTTTGGGGCCATAGAAAAAAGGAATATTTTCCCATATTAGTAAGATATTTGGGTTCTGAATAAGAGATTACCATATCCCTTAATCTGATACACATTACATGAAAACCACATAGGTAAAGCGCTAGGTACCTTTCCATTAGCTCAGCAAGTCTATCAACTGATAATATTCAGGAAGAACAAACAAAACTCAGGCTGGACTTTTCATTTTCATGAAAACATATTGTGTATAAAGCCATGAATAGTGATCAAAGATTCCTGTGAATAATTTTCTTAATAAAAGAAGGCTAATTACTTGTTAGATTCCCAGACCAACGGTATGGTATCTTGATAATCTCCATCTACCAGAGGTTTCAAAGAGAAAGTCATGGAGTCATAAAACACTAAGACAACTCAGTTCCAACATATCTGAAATGACTTGCCCTCACCTTTTAACTTCCTGTGGTTGCCTCAAACATTTAAGAAATATCTTTCTTAACTTATTTTTTTTTAGACAGAGTATTGCTCTGTTACCCAGGCTGGAGTGCAGTGGTGCGATCTTGACTCACTGTAACTTCTACCTCCCGGGTTCAAGTGATTTTCCTGCCTCAGTCTCCTAGGAGCTGGGACTACAAGTGCATGCCACCACACCCAGCTAATTTTTTTTTTTTTTTTTTAACTGGAGACAGAGTTTCACCATGTTGGTCAGGTTAGTCTTGAAATCGTGACCTCAAGTGATCTGCCAGCCTCAGTCTTCCAAAATGCTGCGATTACAGGAGTGAGCCACTGCACAAGGCCATAAATTTATTTTTTAATTGAGAGATAGAAGTGTATGTATTTACCACATACAAAATGATGATACTATATGTACATTGTGAAATAGTTAAATCTTGTTCAGTAACATATGCATTATCTTACACAGCTACCACTTTTGTGTTTGAGAATACTTTGTATCCATTCTCTTAGCATCTTTCAAGGATACAAAATATTATGAACGACAGTCACCATGTTCTACAATAGTTCTCTTAAACTTACTCCTCCTAACTGAAATGTTCTATCCTTTGATCACCATCTCCCCAATCCCCACCCCTCAACCTGCTCAGCCTCTGGTAGGTAACCAACATTCTACTCTCTACTTCTGAGATCAATTTTCTTTTAGATTCCACAAATTAGTGAGATCCCATAGCATTTGTCTTTCTGTGAATGGCTTATTTCAATTACCATAATATTTTAAAAGATAATAAAGAGGTATAACAATCAAATGCATTAAAAAAAGAAGTACCAGCCTTTCAATGATAACTATGTCTTCTTTAACGTCTTTTAAACGCATTTTATTTTTCACAACCATTCAGCTCTTACATCCCACTCCACCCCATCTTTTTGTGCTCTCAGAGCTCTCTTTCTACCCAGGTTACAAAGAAACTCAAGGACAATGACTAAATAAATGTCCATTACACAACCAACTCAGTGGGCCTTCTTGCTGGAGTTAGGATATCTTTTACACATCTTCATCCTTTTCCTAGAGACCCCCAATACACACAAAAATCAATCCTTACACTTTTCTAAGTCACATTACACTCAATTGTGTCCTTTGCAAGATAGCATTAAAGGGCAATATATGAAGTAGTAAATACAGAATAAACTTTAGAGTCAGAAAATCTGGTAATCACCACATTTGCCAGCATGTTTGGTCAAGCCACCTCTGAACCTCAGCTGCTCCTAACTCGTAGCTTCTCCAGACAATGCACACAGACCCCCTTTAGTAGTTAGTAAAGTACTTAGCAGACCTCTCTTTTAGGGCTAAGAATCTATGTGACCATCAGATGGAACACCTATATATTAAAATTCACACATTCCAAAACTGCACTGAATGCTTGGTTATTACTAATTCTCTAGGATTTTTTTCCTGTTTGATCTTTGCTTTTCTAATCACCAATAAAACCTGGACAAGCAAACAGAGGTTCTGTATCGTTTGCTCATTGAGAAAAGAAATCTGAACATCTTTTAATATTTATTTTACAGACAAATGCTTTAAAGAAGAAGCTTCAACCGTTCCTGCCTTCTACCTGTCTCTTCTCCTTTAATACACAAGACAGCATGCCGCTCACGGAGAATCAGCTCAGAAATTCATTTCTTGAATTTTAGTAAATAATGCCACTAAACTTTAGAACTAGTTTACATAAAAATAAAAATTAAGAATTTACAGTGTCTTGATGAAAAGATTATTTTGCATCAGTGACTGTGGTGGTGGTACTGTTCAAATGCAATGAGAGGAGATAGAAACCCTGACCTTTCAGAATGGAGAAATTTAAACCAGGTACAGTCTAGTTAATGGCGGGGGCCGGAGGTGGCGGGGAATCCTGTGTTGTGTGAAAAACCATCCTGTTACAGGAGAGAGCAGTTGATATGTACTGCCTGTGTAGTATTGTATGTTAAACAGAAAAGGAAGAAAATAGCACCAAGATGTTCTCCACAAATTTAGAAACAGAATTATAAACACTGGGCAAGGTCCTTTGAAGTCTATACTGAACCATGGAGGGTGACAGAGGAAAGACATTCACCTCTCTACGTGATACTCACATTCGAGTGTTGATGTACCACAAGTAACTTTTTTTAATCCTATGTAAAGTATAATGCGGTTCCCAGGTCCCTTGGCCCCATCCCAGCAGCAGACCTAGATATTATAAAGTCTAAAGCTTATAAAACTTTAAAGGACTTTATGAAAACAAATGCAAAAATAGTATTTTTACAAATTTTAGAAAAATGTATAGTCAACTGGAGATACAGGTAAGTCTTCCTGGACCTTTGGAAGGCATCGTATAAGCGAGGGCCCTAATTCCAAAGATTCCTCAACTGCAGGGTAAGCAAGTCTCTACTTCAGCTCCATACCAATTACTTCCCCTCCACCATTCTGACAGAGATTTGCTGGCACCTGAGTACGGCAAGAGTTCGTTGGGGGTCTTTGAACAAGAATTCATCTCCCTGGAGGACACAGGAAGCATGGTCCCTGAGCTTAATCAGTGCTGTTAGCATGTAGTTAACCAGGCTTGTGTAAAACACATCCCATCCATTTCACCACCATGCTGTCAAGTAATTTTAATTTTCAAAATATTTGTTTTTAAATAATCACAATCATATTTTAAACATGTTGATAGGGAATTAAGAAAAGGTCGGTTCAAACCGCAGTCCCACTGGGCAGCATTGAGTGTCCTCCTTGGCTCTTTGCAGTAGGTTTATAGCAAATCCTTGAGAATAATCATCTAAGTCAGAGTGAATTCCTCCTCCCAGATGATGATTTATCTGTTTGTAAGCTGAGATGAGGGAATTCCATTTACTATTGAGCCAGTGAGTGTTAACTTTATTAATGCATCTTTACAACTAAGATTAATGGGACCCATAGTCAGTCAGCTGTAGCACTTGATGTCAGTTTATAACGAGCTTGGCAATACCTGGAAATTCAGATCTATCATCATAAGTTATAATGACATGCATAAAAACCTGAGTGTAAATAAAAGGCTCTTTAGGATACAGGGCTCTAATCCAAGTTGTCAAAGCCTTAAAAAGTAACTTACCTAACAGTGTTCCTGTACTGGAGTACAGTGTATGCTAATGGCTTTTCCTCAAGGGTTAAAATGCCTAACCTACCATTTTTTTAATAAATAAATACTTTATTATAAAAATCAATTTTGCTTAATGAAGTCCTCTGAGGGAGAAGATGTTTTAAGATATTTTACTAGTACACTTGAAAATCATTTTGTATTTAGGTATGCTCTGTCATCTCCACCTAGAGCAAAAAAAGAATCATAAAAAACGGTAAGTGCAGCAATAAAAACTCCTTTTACTATTAGTTGGGAGAGAAACAAATGGGAATATTACTTTGAAGGTAATTACTTAAGTTTTTTTATTGCACCATATTTTCTCAAAACCCAACCAAAGTATATCCCGAATCTTCCTACAAATGAAACACAATTTTTCTCTCAGAACATTTTTACTCATCAGGAAAAAAAAGGTGAGTTTAATTTTTCTGTCAGTTGAGGCTTCAGATGTCAAACACATCTTGCATTTCAACAAACTTTACTGTCATATTGATGGAATATTCAAGGAGACATTAGTTCTTACTGCAAGTACTGGCTTAAAAAGGTGTAAGCTGCATTACTGTGAGAGCACTTTTCTTCTAAAAATAGACTTTATTATCTCCAACCACAGTATATATGTATAGCTGCCTTGTCATTTTAACCAAATGTATGGCTTCCCATCAAACAGAGATTGCAGCTTCCTTGAAGGCAAGTAGGTGTAGTGTCTTTCCATCTTTTTATTCCTAATACTTAGCACACTTCCTGGAATGCAGAGGAACAGAGATTATCAAATGAGTAAATTTATGAATTAATACAAATTTCTTCTCATATATTGTATGCCTCTCCGAGATGTGGAAGCAACATCTCCTGACATTTCTAATTTTTAAAAATAAACCTTAAATCCAGCAGTCTGCAAGCAAATAATATTTAGAAACTTTTTCCTTAAACTTGTCATTCATTCATTCCATCAACAAATTTGGGCTGGTAGCAGTGGCTTATGCCTGTAATCCCACAACTTTGGGAAGCCGAGGTGGGAGGATCGCTGAAGCCAAGAGTTCAAGACCAGCCTGGGCAATATAGCAAGACCTATTCTCTACAAAAAATTTACAAAATAAAATAAAAATTAGCTGGGCAAGGTGACTCATACTATAGTCCCAGCAACTCAGGAGAGTGAGGAGGGCAGATCCCTTGAACACAGGAGTGAGAGGTTACAGTGAGCTATGATACATTCCAGCCTGGATGACAAAGTGGTACCCTGTCTCTAAAAAACAAAACAAAAACCACAAATGTTTACAGAAAATGTCAGGCACTGTGCTTACTGCCATGTGTACAGTCTAGAGCAAAACAAAGCCATGTCCTTATGGAACTTCTAGTCTAAGCATGCAACTAACTCTGTTTTTTAGGATAAAAGGAAAATTTCATCTAATTTTCTCTTAAGTATACTCCCTTATCACTTATGACAGAATGACGTTCAAATTTCAAATATTTCGTGGATCCTATAATGGCCAAATGGTGGCATCTGGACCACATGATTATTTAGTGGACAAGGTAGCCTGACTTAAGGATTAAAAAATTTGTATATTCCCAGCCTTAGAAAGATAATACTGCCTGTGCCACAAAATTCTGCTTCACAAATGGGGCAGTGCCCTTTAATCGAATAATTTGAAATTAACTCTTAATAATAATCGTACTGATCATAGTAATACTAGTGATGATAATGATAATCACAACAATAACTCACATTTCCTGAGTGCTTAGAACTTTGCTAAAAGCTTTACGTGGATTATCTCCTGTAATCATCCTCTTAAGTTTAGGCAATAGGTCTTCTTCTTATCTCCACTTGACAGACGGAGAGTGAAGCTTAGAGAGGTTAGGACATGTGCACATTGCCACAGAACAAATAGGGGAGTTAGGATTTGAACTCGGATCTGTCTGTTTGCTGAACCTACACCCATAACTACACCTTCTGTCACTTCCTATACCAAGGTTGGTAACAGAAATAATTAAAAAAACAAAACAAACAAATAAAAAAAAAGCAAGAAAACATTTTCTATTACCTCTTTCAATGTTTCAAGAATATTTGAAATTTTTCTGCTTCTTCTAAAATATATATCTAATGCTACATTTTCACAGAAATCATAAAACAGTTATAGATTTTTATGTACTCTGTGACCTAGATGGCATAGAACAGAAAGAATATTCTAAGTATGACAGTATCGCTCTAGTTTGAGCTAGGCAGTTGAAGCAATTGACTACCTGGACCTACCTAATGTATAAGTGTTATGAAGAATATGGAAATGTGTGTTAACATAACAATAAGCACAAATGTAAGGGAGGAAAAAAGGAACTAAAATTCTGGGGATTCTATACATACTAGTATAGCAAGCACCAATAAATGATCTTCAGTCTTTCAAAATAAATTGGTAATACTGTATGCTTTCAGATTGTTGTATCATCTTATTTCCACGTGAAAAGCTGTTTTTCAGTCCTTTGGATTAAGGACTATGAGAAGACACAAAAACTTATTTTCCAGTGTTCTTCACCCTCCCTTCCCTTCACCATAGCCATGTATACATATAACAAAACACTTACAGAATTACTATGTGCCTAGCACTATTCTAGATGCTGGGGATTCGGTAGTGATGCGAGAGCCAAACCAGCTAGCTCAGCTTCAAAGAGATAATAAAGGGAGAAGGAAGGAAATTAACATTCTTTGGCAACTTTATTGTTAGTTACTCTGCCAGATGATTTAATATACGTCATTCACTTCCCCACAAACAGCCCTAAAAGATAGCCAGGATCACCCCCAACCCTACAGATAGGAATTTAACATTCAGACTTGAGTAATGTGTCTAAACCCATACAGTTAGGAAGCACTGGCAAGTTTATACAAATTCATGTTTATGTAGCTATAAAGAGCATCTCTCTTCATTCCCTGTTTCATTGTCTTTGTAGTTCTCTTTCCCTTTGCCTCGACTTCCTGGCGCTCAATCACACTCTTCGTCTTACAGTGGCCACTGAAATAATTATTATTTACTTTGTTCATTATATGTAAAGTAAGACTCATTCCTACCCAAATGGTCTCTTAATGCATTGTGCCTACATAACCATATCTACAGATCCCTCTACACATGTACCTGTTCATGCCACAAATATCTCCTGGGTGCCCAATAAATGCCAGGTACATTTTTAGGCCATGGAAAACTGTAATGGAGCCTATACACAAAGGAAGAGGTATACAGGATAAAAGTCTCAAGACATAAAGAGTATCATTTCACATAGTAAAAAGTGCGATGAAGCAAATTAAACAGGTAATACACAAACACACTATATACATACTACATGTACAAAACATACATATGTGCAAATATACCTCCCCAACCAGTTTTTGTATAAATATTGGTAGTTAATAACTAGCTTTACTAAAAGCCGTCTTGTGTTTATGAGCACACACTTTTCTACCGTACTTAATTTTCTAGTTGACTGGTAAATGATAGAACTGCAGTTACCCACATAATTAAACAAATACATAAACAAACAGAAAGAACTATGTATGCCAATACTTAGAAAGGTAGAAAATATCTAAAAAATTTTCATATTGATTTTCTGGTCTCACTTATGATTTACAGCTTCATTTTTTAAATAGCTCTTCTGGTATTTATGCTCTAAGAAATACAGGATATCGTCTGGGAAAATACAAACTATGATCAAATTTTAAACCTGAACACAGACGTCATCAGACACGTGAGAAAAATCTCAATAGCACTACACTTATGACCAAAAATCTATCAATTAAAAAAAATCTACTGTGTTAAAGGGTGGAAATAACATTTATGTAAAGAATGGATAAAGTTTAATAATCAAAGGTAAAGTTCTAAGAAACAAAAAAGAAAGGCATGGAAAGTTTTTACATATAAATTAAAACACAGCTTATTTTGGAAGATGACAGATAAGAGAGTCTTGAAATGCTCTATTCCCCGGTTGCCTAGTAGTTAAAAAAAAAAAAAAAAAAAAAAAAAAAAAACTTGCTATCTTTAATAAAATATATTAAGAATATTGGATGTGTGTCATCATAGTTGTGTTTAATGTGGCATTAATTCACAAGTCATTGTTTTTTTAATAAGATATAATAAGTTACTTGCTCTTCTAAGGAGATATGTAATTAGGGCTTTGATAATTAAACCCTAGATGAGGCATTTGGTATATCTGTGCCCTAAATACCAATAAATTATGCATGCACAACTTTTAAAACAACATCTTAATTAGTAGCTTAAAATAAAACTAATTTGGAAAACCAGGATACTGAATTTTTAAAAATTGTTCAAATTTTATCAATGAAAGCCAACCAACTACCTAGTTTTAAAGTATAAACATCAATTATGAATGACTGTGATTGTTTGATAGATTACTTTAAGTGAAGTATTCTAGTAAACTCCTTTGTAATTTTCAGCTCACATAAAGACTGCCTAGGTTAAATTAATCACACATTTTCTCACTTATTAGGTTTATCTCCTTAGCCAATGAGTCATGTCCCAACCTCATTTTCTTTTACTACTACTATTTTACTTCTACTCAATTCCGACCTACCATTGTTCATACCCACCTGTAATTGCTAATTTTACGTGTCACTTGATTAGGCGAAATATCTTGGGTGCCCAAATATTTGGTCAAATGTTATTTTGAAGCTACTGTCAGGGTGTTTTTGGATGAGACTAACATTTAATTTAGTCACCAAGCAAAGCAGACTGCCCTCCCTAATGTGGGCAACCCCTATCCAATCAGGTAAAAGACTAAACAGAACAATAAGCTTGAGCCTCATCTGAGGAAGAAAGAACTCCTCCTACCTTCAAACTGGGACCTCAGTTTTTTTCCTGCCTTTGGACTCAATGTGAAACATCAGCTCTTCCTAGGTCTTCAACGTGTCAGCCTTTGGACTAGAACTGACATCAGCTCTCCTGGGCCTCCAGCTGACAGCCCTGGCTGATCTTGAAACTTCTCAGCCTCATTACTAATGTCAGCCAATTTGTTAAAATAAGGCTCTTCCTATATATGTACATATTCTGTTGGTTCCCTTTCTCCAGAGAACCCTAATACACTGCACACACCTACCATCAATACTCAGGGATTTCCTCCCTAAGCCACTTTGCTCACCAAGCTTCTAGTTTCTACTTCTCTCTCAAGTTAGCTCTATCTCACAGACTCCTAAATATTCTTCATGCCTCAACCCAGCAGTGTCCTCACTCTCACAGTGCATCATCCATGTGGTATTCTGCACACTTTGCACCCATGGCACTTTGGCACTTTTTATTTCAAATCATACTTGTCTGTCGACTTGTCAGCTGGAAGAACATTGTCCTTCCAAGATAATATCTTGTATATAAAGTAAATATGTCAAGGGCTGAAACCCACTGTCACACGTAATGCAGCAGGGATCATTTCAGACTTGGCAAAACCCAATGAAAATCTTAGTTGCACGACCAAGAACAAATCATTTCAAACTCTCTGGACCTTGGCTTCTTACATCCAAAATAAGTAGTAAACACCAAATTCCCTTCCAGCTCGACATTTTTATGGTTCGCTTAACAAGTTAAGCAGCAGTAAACACTCAAATGAGTTGATGTTCATCTCAAAATTATTAAAAATAATATTTTAATAGGAAGTCAAAAGAAGAAAATTGTTCTTACTTAAATGCAGTGATTTACAAGTGTGCTTGTTTTTTCTGAGCCCTTTTTAGACATGCTCTCAGTGTGGCAAAAGAAGTAATGGTTCCAAGGAAGGAGCGTGCATCACCAACATAACAGTCCTCAAAAGATAGATCACAAGGAAAATGAATAGCCTCTCCTCACAGGTACACTTTCTCCCCCAAATTTTCAGTTTTAATGTCTCCCCTTACTAGGGTCTCTCATAGACTATCCACATGGGCTTCTGCCTTTGTGACCACTGATACCCAAAGAATCACTGTTTTTAAATTCTAAAGATTGCACCAATGAAAGTCAGGAGTGTCTGTTCACTTAAAGTGGCTCTGCCCACCACCACCTTTTTCCAGTATGGAAATGCAGTACACAGGAAGGCTTTATCGTGTTGGTATCAATGTATTCCAAGTACTCAACTATTTTATAAGCCTTTTCAAGTAATCTTCAGTCAGTATCATAATTGTCAGCACGTTTGTTCTGTGGTGGCCACCCTTCCTTTTGTTTCAGTCTTTCATAAAAATCCTTTTGTGTGACACTCAAGCAGCTGTGCTTTGTTCTTTAATGTTCCTAGCCTGGATCTCCAGCCGAGACCGCTTTATAACATAAACGGTAAAGTACCATTTTCACAGCGGGGACAACTGTGTTCATCTTCAAAAAGAGGCATTAATAAAATGAGACTGTAATGAACATGCTAATTCTGATCACAGGGTACCGCACAATGGCAGAGATAGCTGACTGCCTTCTCCCTGAAGGATTGTAAAAGTTGTATGTTTTTTTTTTTTTTTAACAACTGCTATAATGGCATAGGTTTTCTGAAACAGACATATTATGCAAACATTTCTCTCTATTTCCCATTGCAGCGCCTTCTCTGTCTCATCCAACTGCTCACTGTGTGTTTTACTATCTCAGTAACAGTCACCTTCAGGGAGCAAATTTCTTCCATCTTGCAAGAACTGACTTCCTGAAATAGGCATGTCAGTGAATCATGGAAAGCTGGAGAGGGGTGATCTGAGCGATCTGATCGCTAATCTGAGGCCTTCTCAATGCATATGAGGCAAAGAAAGAAAGAAAGAAAGAAAAAAGAACAGGAAAGTTAACAGATTTGCTTAAGATGCCACAGCTATTTTGTAACAGAGCTAAAGCTGGAATTCAATTTCCCAAGTCCTAGACTTGGGTACTTCACATGTTATCTTTTGTCCTAATGGTGATAATTCACAAATGATATATTTTTATGTAAGAGTAGATACTCACACATAAGTATCACTTGATGAAATGTATTTGCTAAACGAGGTAACTAAAATGCCTAATATCTGGTAAACTAGCAATTTTAGACAATAATTGTACTGTAGATATGTTCTATGAAAAAAGCTAGTTCCCTATAAACAGATAAGAGCATCAGTGTTATATACCATACCCTGTTCTGTTGTGCTAGTGGTGGCGGTGGTTTGGGGCAGTGCTATTTGAGAATGGTCCAGCCTAAAAATAATCTACTAAGAGTTTTTAAATGACCCATTACATGCTGTGTGAGATAAGAGCAAAATGTGTATTTTCTGATCACTTTCCTTAAAAAAAAAAAAAAAAAAAAAAACTCTAAGTTCAAGAAACATGATGACATTTAGTCAGATGCTTAGATTCAAAGTTGATTAAATGATTCTAGAACTTTGTCTTACAGAAGAGAGGTTATGTAAGCAAGAAGAAATAATTATTGATGTCTTTCCTCTTGCCCAAAAGAAACAGGTACCCCTGGACTCTTACTAGAAAGAAAAGTCTATGGATGGTGATATCTCATTTTCCCTGCCTAGTGATTGATAACATCTACCAGAGAGATAATTTTCATCCTCAGTTATCACTGCATAAATTTGTATTACATGGTTTCCTGCTGATATCTTTAGTCAGGAAGAAATTGTGACCAGCAAACTAAAGAAACAGAACCAATTCCATTTGGATGATAATCCCTGTTCTTACAAACAATCTCTGTGGTCATACGCTTGCTCTTCACTGAAAGCCTGTTAATTCACTGTCCTTAGCAGAATTCCACAATTAGTGAAGGCACAGTCCTTAATAGCCTCAATACATCCTAAGGCCTTCACTTAAAGTTCTGCTTAGGATGGGAAAACTCAAGTATAACAGATACACTCAGCCTCCTAAAGTGTTGTATCATTAGGGAGTCAGTATTTTCTTATGTTTCCATAGCCAAGACAACTTAAAAACCAAAATGACTTAGAAGACATAAGCCCCACATTCACCTCCCCCTTCTCCTATTTCTTCTTCCATGAACCACACTCTATGGTATAGTTAATTGCCCAAATATCTTATTTTGGGGCACATTCAGCCTGAGCTTGTGGTTATCCTTCCTTATTGAAACACAGTTTTTAAGAGTAAGGGTAATTTGAAACAAGCTACAAAGGGAAACCTGTTCCTGAAACGCTCCCTTCAAGGCACCTGGGTGGTCAGGGTATTAGTTCGATGTCTTCTTGATTAACCATATGGGTTAGATGTTTGAATCTCCAATTAATTAGTTTCTCTAGTAGCTTGTGTGACATAAATGAGTGATCCTCATCCAGTTCACTTAGACAAAACCCATCATAAGAATTGGCACATTTTTGGCATTTGTCAGTAAAGCAGGGAAAAAGTAAATGATCCATGTGGACGAAATGGGAATAATGAGGGCCACTGGATGAAAAGTGTAAAGTGGTCTCCATCTACTGCAGAACAGAGTGCCTGAGTGTCCGCCAACATGATTTGCAAGAGAAATTGAACCTAAAATGTCACAAAGCTCCTCAACTGCGGTATAAACCTCTTCACACACATTTATTTAGGTGTTCATGATGTTCAAAGTCTATGAAAGTCAGATTACACTAGAATATTATTAAAGACTACTATTAATAGAAATAACAATATTTAGAAGTTTTAAGCAAACAGTGACTCTAAGAAACAAAAATAATTTCCATCCATATTATTTTATCCTAAAAGGATATATAAAAGCATTCTATTTTAAGATTATGTTTAGACTACTTTTCTGTCAACCAAAATACTTTTGAGTTTTTCTCATGAAAGTTCTAAAACTGCTAAATGTAGTCTTTTTAAAAAATAGAAAGGGTTAACTACTCAAATCATAAATTTTCATACAAATGTACTTACACATGACAGATGTTCACATAGAAAGTTGAGACCATTTTAAACATTTTTGATGCATTTGTTTTATATGGGGACTAGCTGTATAAAAGCAGAGGAGATGATGAAACTCCAGCCAGCTGAGAGGCAGGAAAACATTAATCCATGTGAATTTCTAAGTAAAGTGATATTTTCCTACAACTTTTTGTTAATGTCTTCAGCGGATGCGTAAAGATAAGTCAAGCACGTGACTGCCACTAATTCCTTTTAAGGAGTTCAAGGGATTTAGAAAGTGAAAAAACTCAAAAACGCTTCTGAAAAGTTTTATCTTATTGTACCTTTTTAATATACCTTCTATATGATGGCACTGATTCTAAACCAGGTAAATAAGTGGAGATTAAGATTTTTAAAGCAGATGAACAAATGAGCTAAATTTTGCTTCAAATACGAACACCTGAAAAATGACAATTTTCAGACAAGCTGATGTGAACTATATATGTATATTCAGCAATATGTATACGTTCCATAGTGCATATTATAGCGCATATAAACATAGTCTCTAAGATTTGTGCCAGTTCTAAAGTCTAATTTCTAACTCCTATTCTTTTTCTCCCTAATGTCTTATTCTCGCCTATTAGACCATTCGTTCCCTTGCCTTTTCAAACATTGTAAACATGTTATTTTTAAAACCCATTCATACAGTTCAATTACCTGTAGGTCACAGACTGTGATTTCCACCCTTGATGTTTGGGCTTATTGGTGCTCGCCTGTAACAGTTGTGGTAGCTGACTCGACTGCTTTAGAACTGGTGCTTATTAGCCCATCTGGGTATGAACGACCTTCTCTAGGGTTGTGTATCTGGATTATCGGAACGTCTCTGTGGGGTGAGTGCTATGATGGGTGCCTGTTGCACACTCTATGGGAGTCACTGTTTCTGACCAGCTTTTATGTTAAACTATTTGGTCCTGAGAATTGCACAGTAGGAATAGTACTAGAAATCTCACTTGTATGCAGAAAGCTGACCTTAGTCTCTGTTACTCCCAACTTATTTTATATAAGTATGTATCTTGCTGGAGTGTTAAAACTCCAGTACTAAAGCATATGGTCCATTATGTTATTATCTTGGGTTATTATATTACAATTATCTTTTGTCTAGGAAATCCCTCCTTGTTTTTAGCAACTGGAAATTTCTATTTCTTGTTTGCAAGCCTAATTATGCTTTTAATTTTATTTTCAGATACTTTCTCAACATTTCTAGGTGATGGTCAGGGAATGGGAACCTTCCTGCACCAACTTAGCTTGTCATAACAGCCAGAAATGTAGCTCAAATCTGACTTGTCTGTATTAAAGCAGCATCCGTTACATGCATTTAAAAGATATATACATCCAATTGTCAATATTTTCCCTGCAACTTAATAAGGTGTTTATATTATTTCAAATATATTTTGTATATGTAAATAATCTCATTTTCTCAGCCTCCTGAATTGCTTCTTTGTGTGTGTGTGTGTGTGTGTGTGTGTGTGTGTGTGTGTGTGTTTAGTTTCAAAACCATCAGGTAAATTTGGCCTACATTACTAATTACTGCTGGCCTCCAAATAAATAAGTTCTTGACAATATCAATAGGGTTTACCTCCTTGGAAGAAACCAAGATGTTTATAAAATCGAACTTTTTTATTTTATAAAAGATATAATGTAAATCCATCCCTCCATGGGAATAAAAATGAAACAGAAGAGAAATGTAGTGAATCTATGTAAGTTCCTCTATGATTCTGATCCTTCCCTTTCCAATTTCCTTTATCTGAGGAAGGTCTATTCTCCTCAATTTTAGAATAGAGCAAAATACAACAAAACAAAACAAAACAAATGAGTTGTGTACAGGAAAGAAAGAGATAAAGGCACAGAATAGTTAATCTGGAAATGTTAATTGTGAGGTGCCTAATCGGGAATATTCGTATCTCTACACAGAAGCCTGAATTAGAGACATACAACACAGTCTTCATCACTAGCTTTATTTTCCAGCACTCCCATTGTAAAGGAAGTCTACAAACTGAACACACTGTACTGGAGATTTGGCAACTCACCCTGTGCTTTGTCACATTGTGTAAGCAACATTGTCGGAGACAAAGAAAGGGATTTGTCAGCCCAGTTATTTAGATCAATACATGTTGGTTTAAGAAAGATAACAGACAAATAGAAAACATATTTTTTGTTTTTCCACATAAGATAGGTGTATTTCTTATACTTGGTTCTGACCAATTGCTTAAGGAAAGTTCATCTTTAGGCTGAGGTTGTTTCTTTACTTTGCAAATATTAATGTCAGCTATGGTAGTTGTAAAAACGTAGCTGCTGAATGCGATATGAAAAATCCATGCATGAGAAATGCCAACATACAAAAGAGTACCATATCCTGTTTCCTTTCTAGATGCTCTGCCA
This sequence comes from Colobus angolensis palliatus, assembly GCF_000951035.1. NCBI lineage: Eukaryota > Metazoa > Chordata > Mammalia > Primates > Cercopithecidae > Colobus > Colobus angolensis. The sequence continues at coordinate 1,659,148 of NW_012114733.1, read as the reverse complement.
AAAATCAAAATGGTATCTGGCATTTGAAATCAATGCCTTTTTCAGCTTTTTTACCCCTGATTCTCCCCCCTGAACTCTAGTTCTGTTAAGATCCGTAACTAGAGAAGGTATTCACTGTCTAATTAAAGTTCGACTCTTATAAACATTTTATTTAACTGCATTTCCCATTTAAGCACCATCACAATGCTAGTCTTTTTAATGATGCTACAAAAGAGATACAGAATTGTAACAATGACACAAACAACAACCTTCACTAGAGCACTTACCCCGTAAAACTGTGAGTCTGGTGGATACACTTATTTCTCCCACATTATTTGAGGCCACACATTCATAAATGGCCTCATCCCTCGGAGTCCGTAAGGGTTGTATTCTGAGAACTGATCCAGACCCATCGTCAAACTCTATTACCTATTAGAGGAAACAATAGCTGTCACAGGTGTTGTTACAATTGTCTACCTCTCAGCTAAAGCTCTCAGTGCAGTGGTGGATCTGTCATTAGGCTCATAATAAACTAGACATCATTCTGAAACTGAATTTTGATATAGTGGTGAAAAAATATTTGGTTTAACTTAGTGAATCTTCTACTGAACAAGGAGAAAGATATGAAACTACATATACAAAATATGGAGATTTCTAGTCCCTATTAAAAACTACCAGGGTTCATGCATTAAAATATTTCAGTATGTGTATCTAGGGCAATTTTATTCTATTAATTTTGCAAGGGGCTTGCAGCAATGATCGATAAACTTCTTAAAGTATTCTTTCTCTGACAGCACATATACAAACGTGGATTCATTTAATAATGAGACTGTAAGGTGAAGAATTAACGCACACCACCACAGATAGCTCTGCTGGTTTAAACTGTCGCATCCTGAACAGCATAGATGGGCAAACCATAAAGAGAAACTGCATAAATCTAGTACTTAGGCAGCCAACGAGACAGCTTTCACAACCCAAAAGCCTGATGGCGTGCATTAATTTTGCCATAAATCATTCCAGTATTTGTTCTAGCTTAGCATTTTCTGCATTTTTAGAGCATTCTTGCTACAAAATGGAGGCTTGCTTCACCAGACAGAAAATTAATGTCCTAAACACTAAGCCTGAATTCACCATCATTAGGAACTCTTATGTGAAACAGTTTAGCGACACTGATAATCCGAGGTACTTGTTAGCTAATTCAAGTACCACTTAAAAAAAAAAAATGATGATACTAACAAATATGTATACAATACTATGGCATCCTCTGTCTTTTCTGTAACTATGCTGCATTCCTTCAGCTGTTCACTGAGAAGCTGTGCCTTTTTTTTCTTGTATTTCACTGTGAATACTCCCATGTGCCTAAATTATGAATAAACTCAGATTGCTTTATAAATATATTTATGGGATGCTTAATTCCAGATTTTGCATGTGCATGTGCATATTAACATACAGAGAAAGGACATCAACAGTTTCAAAATATGTCCACTTCAATCTTTGTGCATTGCATTTTTGTTCAAAATTCACGTAAATATCCAAAATGGCCCATTTCTCAGTGCACTACAGTTTATTTTCAACTCTATAAAGCATACATTTCAACATAAATCTACTATGCATCTTAGGAAAGAAAAGTTTCATAGTTTCACATTGGAAGCTTTGTTAAGCATTCCATAATTTTAAAAAAGTTATGATCATTTTATGATTTAGTGTAGGAAAACGTTAAAGCCACTACAAAACCAATTTAAATGTTGACTAATTTATTAATGTCATTGTATGTTTACATTTGTGAACTATTTCCTATATTTAGACCTATCCTCTTACAACATACAATATACCACATATTACAAGCCAGTGATGTAATTTCCAGTTTGAAAATATCCAGTATTGACTGTATGTCTGTCATGGACCAGACACCATATTTAGCACTGGGGATAGAAGAGAGAGCAAAAACAGTCACCAAGTACTGCTCTCATGGGCCATATAGCCTAGTGAAACCATATATATATATATATATATATATATATAACATATTAGTGTTAACTATAGTAAAGATTTTCAACCCAGGACTTGATACAGTTTGATCAAGTCCTGTATAAAATAATTCATTTTATAAATTCATTGAATAAAAATAATTCATTTACTCCCGAGTGCTTATATGACTCTTATGGGGAATTATGTACTGAGCAGAGACCATACTTTGAAATATTTAGTATTATAATTTAATTTTTGTTACATGATTTTGTCAGGACTCATTGTCATTAGCAAGCGTGATGTCAAACTTCTCTTTGACAAAAAATTAACTTCATTTAATATTGTCTAAATGTGCAGCAAAGATGAATACATATATCATTTTCTACATGGCATAGGAAACATTTTCCAAATATTATTAAAGATATTATTTTTGTATTTAAATAAATTATATTTCAATAATAATCAAGTATTTGATTTTCAGACATAATTTTAAACTTCTCACTTGTAAACTACAATCCAATTTCCAATGGCAAAACGTAATTAATTAGGTTCTCTATACACTGGAACCCCTGATCACCCTGTGAGTTCCTATGAAAGTAAGTAAAATAAAATTGTTCTGAATTTGTAGTTGCTATATTTCTTTTAACTAGAAATTGCCTTTAATCTGCCAAACTGTAAATTAGGTCATGAAGGAGATTAGAAACTTAGATAAAAGGAAGGTGAGTTTCACAATTTCAGGCAGTTTGGGGGTACTGGTAGCCCCTAAAATTAAAGCTACCCTTCTCATGTTTTAAATTATGGGCATGCTATTGTGTGCCTCTCTGGGTAGCTTTCTGTATATCTTCTTGCCTATATTTCTCCTCCAGAACGAGCAAATTTCTAAACCATAAGCCTTCTCACAACACCCAAAAAAGAATCTCTGATTTATGTTTCACCATCTTCGGTGCACTGAGCTCTCTTGAATAAAGAAAACCAACTTCTTCAATAGACTTCTCTGTAGTATCAACCTGTTTGGGTATGTTTCTTACAGAATAGTACTTTAAAACACTGGAACAAATTTCTCATTCTAGTTCACACTACTTGTAAAACACAGATGCGAGGGGCAGTGGACCACTTCATTTGCTGCTCAGCATCCATTCCCATTCTTCTTGGTAAGGAAGATTTAAATTTCCTTTGGGAAAACACTGCTCTTTCATTCTAAGCCTGGAATTGGATAGGACAGTTCTCATTCCCAGGACAGAGGTAGATTCCAATTGGCTTAAATTAAGTAGGCTACACTGTCCGCCTATCCACACAAATTTTCTCTGGGATGAACAAGAAACGTAATAGAAGCCAATGGGATGAGAAGTTTCTGGAAGAGACAAGCTTTCATACATCCTACAAATGTGGTCCTGTGAGGATGCAGAGTTCTATCTTGCAACCTGGGGATGAAACTGACAGATTGATCCTAGGAATACTACTGAGCCCTGGCACAAGTGGGAACAAAAAATCAGCCCTTGAACTCTCAAATGTCCTTTTTTAAAAAGCCATTTAGAGTTACATTTTCCATCACTTGCAATGTAAGGAATAGCATACATCAGTGACACCTTTTATCAGAGTAAAGCAAGCCAAGTAACATAGAAACCAAAGACAGAGCAGATACATTCTTCCCCCAGAGAAACAGAACAATGGACCTAATACCTCAAATCTCTGATTGCTGACTTTCTTTCCTTTTTTGTTCCAGACAATTTTAGGTCTTGGGTCTCCTGTAGCTTGGCAGATGAAAGAGGCAACTCCACCAGAGACCCCTGTCTGATCAACGGGTGTTCGTGTAAACCTTGGAGGTGCTGAAATAAAAAATAAACACCACAGTTAAATTGAAAACTGAAACACAGGCTATTATCCTACTACCGCTGCTCTCCCTACCATCCTCAACCACACCGCCATCAAGACATACATTTTTAAAACGTACTATAGGATTACAAAATTAGAAAAGCATCTTTTACTTTTGAGGGTAGTTTAAAGGGGAAGGAGGTAACTTTCTGGTCAAGTTATCTGTTAGTGCTTTTATTGCTGAACTCTGTATTAAGGTAGAGATCCAATAACATCCGAAAAGCAACATCACACATTAATTTTTATTACCAGTATAAAAAAAAAATCCAATTTGTCCTCTGTAACAAAATGAGCTCATCAATCAGAGTGAGTAAAATTTTAGCGCTTGCTTTGATGCCACTATCAGGACACTGCCAGAAAGCAGCAATGCCACTGCTGAGCTATTAAAATTAGTGACATTTAAGAGAAATGCTAGGAAATTTTAAAGAGACAAGAAATATGGCCTTGAATTAGAAGGTTTGGCAAGAAATAGAAATAGGGGAAAATGGTAAAGTGACTCTCTAACCCGGATATTGTAAGCTGTCTTACTTGAAACTTAACTCCACAATTTGCATAAAAGAAGATGACTCAAGAAGCCTCCAAAGTCACAGCAAACCAAAGGATATTTTTACAGAAAGATGTAGACTTAGCCGGGCGCGGTGGCTCAAGCCTGTAATCCCAGCACTTTGGGAGGCCGAGACGGGCGGATCACGAGGTCAGGAGATCGATACCATCCTGGCTAACACGGTGAAACCCCGTCTCTACTAAAAGTACAAAAACTAGCCGGGCGAGGTGGCGGGCGCCTGTAGTCCCAGCTACTCCGGAGGCTGAGGCAGGAGAATGGCGTAAACCCGGGAGGCGGAGCTTGCAGCGAGCTGAGATCCGGCCACTGCACTCCAGTCCGGGCGACAGAGCGAGACTCCGCCTCAAAAAAAAAAAAAAAAAAAAAAAAAAAAGAAAGATGTAGACTTAAAGATTACCGAGGCTAGAAGGATAGACATTGGAAGTTTGTTCAACATCTTCCAGCTCCTTTAAATGTTCCTAACATTCTTCCTCTTTCCTTAAAACACTTACTTATTTTTCATCTTGCATTGCAAGATCTAGATAGCTATCATGCAAGAATGATACAAAATGCAAATGAATATTTATGCACAAAGATATTCATCATATCATTTGTTTAGCAAAAGAGTATAAGTAGTTGAAACAAACAGTATGGGAATTCTGTCCGTGAAATAAACTGATGGCATGAAGAAGAAACATCATATAAGTAGTAAGTATTATCAAGTCTGTATCATATCACATAAGAAATGTTGATGATGCAATCATCAGCCACAAAAGCATACTATAGAGTTATATGTGGGGATAGCAGATAATGAAAAATGCACACACACACACAAAGAACAAAGTAAATGAAAACACTAATAATGGTGTTCAGGAGGAGGTATTTTAATTATTTTTTCGACAGCTTCCATGTTTTATACTTCCTTGAATTCTTACAATTATGTTCTGGTTGCAAATGTTTCAAAGCCCCAAAACATTCTGCTGTTTCTTCTTTTTTTCTTAATTAAAAAAAAAAATCCCTGTTACAGATTTTCTCTTCTCTCCTACTGTGTTCTAGTTACATGTCATTGAAAAGTGGTTTTAAATAACCATAGCTAAAATTGATTTTGAAAACAATCCTAGGATTATAAAAAAGAAAAAAGTCATAACAAAGTTCGTTCTTCCTGGCTCACCACCAGTATTTTCTCTGTATTGATTTCACGTTTCCCACATGGTGTTCCCACTGGCTTGATGGTGTGTTCTGACTCTGTTTGGTTTTCTTAGAGTCAAGGAAGCTGGATTCCTATCTAAGCTCCACCATTATGTATATGGATAATCTTGGAGGAAAACAAAAAAATCACTCAACTTTACCATTTCTTGGTATGACATACGAAACACATTAATTTACAAAAATTGCAAAACTATGACATATGAAATAAATTAATTTGCAGAAATTGCTTCCAGTTTCGAGGTTTCCTAGTTTTATATATTATTTCCAAAGGAGGAAAGTTTAGGAGAGGCATATTTGCAATGCTGGTCCTGGAGAATGAATTTCCACCTCATCAGCAAATTCAACTTGTTGGTGATCCTGGAACTGGGAGCCTGCTTATGATAAAAAGTAGTAGGGAAGCAAAACAGGCTCTAACAACCCTGCTAGGTATCATAACCTGCAGCATCTCAGTGTAGCAACAGAGACTAGATGATTACTAGGAGCTGTGGGAAGTACTTAATTTTTTTTTTTTTTTTTTCTTAAGATGGAGTCTTACTCTGTTGCCAGGCTGGAGTGCAGTGGCACAATCTTGGCTCACTGCAACCTCCACTTCCCGGGTTCAAGTGATTCTCCTGCCTCAGCCTCCCAAATAGCTGGGACTACAGGTGCACACCACCATGCCCAGATAATTTTTGTATTTTTAGTAGAGACAGGGTTTCACCACCTTGGCCAGAATGCTCTCAATCTCTTCACCTCGTGATCCACCCACCTTGGCCTCCCAAAGTGCTGGGATTATAGGCGTGAACCACCATGCCTGGCCTCAGAATAGTTTATTTTTCTTTCTTTCTTTTTTTTTTTTTTTTTTGAGATGGAGTTTCATTCTTTTTGCCCAGGCTGGAGTGCAATGGCACGATCTCGGCTCACCGCAACCTCCGCCTCCCGGGTTCAAGCGATTCTACTGCCTTGGCCTCCCTAGTAGCTGGGATTACAGGCACGCGCCACCATGCCTGGCTAATTTTGTATTTTTTGTAGAGATGGGGTTTCTCCATGGTGGTCAGGCTGGTCTTGAACTCCTGACCTCAGGTGATCCACCCGCCTCGACCTCCCAAAGTGCTGGGATTACAGGCGAGAGCCACCGCGTCCGGCCAAAATAATTTGAAATTGACTAACAGTGAGAGGATTACAAAATACTATACCTTGATGTCACTTTTCTGGAAACAAATGAAAAATATATTACAAGTTTTTTTATTTATCTTCCTGTTGTTTCAAACAATGCAAATTGATAATAATTACTTGCTTGTCAGTATCCAGTGGAGAAATTATAATTATGCAATGAAAATTTCTAGGGAATTTCCCTAGAAAAACAAAATGCATAGCTGTATTAAATGGTACAATACTGTCATTTTTAGCTACCTTCCTTTTCCTGTCCACAGCCTAAAAACTGTCAACCCTGAAAGGAAATCCATTGTAAGAGCCCAGCTTCCCATTTAAGTTCTGTTTTGAAATTTCTCGCAAGAGCATGTGAATACAGCGAAGGGCTGTTGCATAAAATGAGTGTGTACTATTAGAAATTAAAAAAAACTAGAAGTAGGATACCCTTTTCCCTGTATCTGGATATTTTTTAAAGGATACCATCACATTTCTTATCTGAAAGAATGAAGAAAAGTTGGCAATTCTGACAATCTGCAAGTAGGCAATGGATGCTTGGGTAAGTGCTTCCTCTTGCCATGTAAGGACCTAGGTTAGAAAGCTCATCTGGAAACCACCGTGGGTGAGGGCATTAAACAAGTCAAATCAAACACAGAAATCTTATTTCTAAATGGAATGCAGAGAGACAAAATTCCTATACACTTGGAGAATAGGTATGAGTGTCATCTCAATGTTTTTCAGGTATATTTCTCGTTTATCTTCATTTTCTGGTCAGGCACTGAAGTTTTTTGTTCGTTTTTTGAGACAGGGTCTTGCTGTGTCATTCAGGCTTCAGTGCGGTGGCATAATCAAAGCTAACTGCAGTCTCAACCTCCCAGGCTCAGTCAGTCCTCCCACCTTAGCATCCAGAGTAGCTGCGACCACAACCACACACCACCATGCTCGGGTCATGTTTTTATCATTTGTAGACATGAGGTCCCCCTTTGTTGCCCAGCATGTCTTGAACTCCAGGGCTCAAGGATCCTCCCGCCTCGGCCTTACAAAGTGCTGGAACTACAGGTGTGAGCCATCATCACACTCAGAGAAATTTTCTTGTAATATTGACAAGTATAAAAATATGCCACCCGGAGGGAGAGGTTGCAGTGAGCTGAGATCGTGCCACTTCACTCCAACCTGGGTGACAAGAGTGAAACTCCATCTCAAAAATAAAAAATTTAAAGAAAAGACAAAGAAATGACCACTGGATGTTACTGTAGGATTTTATTTCTGGAGATCAAGTCAAGTAATGAAATTAACCTACTGAACTGTGGAAAATTTATTAAAATAACCAGTTAGAATGTTTTAGGATCTGGAACTATTCTTCTAATTTCTACCACTGCAATGACTTGATACTCTTCCAAAAAAAAAAAAAATCCTGAAAAGGGTCCTTAAATTTATTCTTTGAAAACAAGAAAATAAAATTGATCACACTACAGTTAAAAACAAAAAATTTCAGGGGCTTGTACACAGAAATTCTGTAAAAAAAAAAAAAAAATATACACACACACACACACACACACACACACACATATATATGAAAAGACATTGGTCTCACTGACAAGAAAATCATGACTTTCCCATGGGACCTAATGTCAATTTTTCTAGATTTGCCCACGATATCCAAACTACAAAAAGGATATATGTCATTATCCTATGATACAAAGTAAGACTCCAGATAATATAGTAAAATCCTTTCACTAAGCATGGGTGGTGCATATACAATCATTTTCACTGGTCAAACTCTCAGATGGAGTCTGTCAATGTTAAGCAGCCAGCCAAAGGAAAGATATGAGGTAGAGAGAAGGCTAAACTTAATAACCCCAACAAATGCTTGAGGCAAGTAAAAATCTTTATTCTCAGAGGGATGTAACAATAAACATCACCCACTTCCCTTCTCCATATCTCAGTTTAATAAAAGGAATGAGATGAATCGTCTGCCTTATTGTGTCATGGATGTTGTCCAAATTTAAGCCATGCTCTGAAGATGGGAAGAAAAGGAAGAGAATTCAAGTAAAGCATATAACAAGGGTGTCTACTAAAAAGTCACAATATAGGACAGACTAAGATTCAAATAATGAAAATCTCCATTTTTATCCCATGAGATACAACCATCAGTATTATAGTTAGTCTACAAAAAACAGAAATGTCAAGTGCATAAAGATGGGGAGAAAGGCATTAGAACTTTCCAGTCACCATTATTTAGAGAAGCATCCTTCCATTACTGCTGTAGCTAATCACCATTGCCATCTACCTGAAGCTGCCAATGCTGCACTTTGCAAAATGCATTTGTTCTCAAGTTGGTTTCGACAAGTGAGGAGTATGATCTTTTATTAAACTAATGCCAGGTACTGCACAGCTGAAATTACTGTTCAACCCAGAAAGTCTATTTTCTAAATGGAAAGCAGAGAAGCTATGCATCCATATGCGTCAGAACAGAGGCATGGCTGATATTCTAGAATGTGTCTGCCAGGCTCGCTTGCCGTTTTCAAAGACTATACATTCTCAGGATGTATTCACAACGCAGACCATAGCTCCTGGAATTTAGAAGAATATTATTTGCTACACAGCTCAGGAGGAGCCACAAACTGCACACTGATTTTTGCTTTTAAGAAGTTAGATTGTTTCTTAAAGTCTAACAATGCACAGTATCTTTGAACCTAATGGTTCTAATATTTGGATGCCATATCATGTTTCAAGTTGCTAGGCACTCTGAAGACAAGGTGATGAGCTCAACGTACACTTACAGCTATTAAACGTAGGGAAGAGAACCAACCAAGACCAGCCAACTGCTTTTGTCCTTCCTTAACAAACTGCTGTACTGAGGACAAAATCCTCCCTTTAGTACACTATACTAAGTAGTGCTAGATGTTAATGGGGGAGAGCCATTGAAGTCCACCAGTAACATCCATAGATGAATGGAATTTATGAGAAATTCTTAAAGGTTAAGTAGATAACTCAGGGTTGAGGTATATGATTGGCCAACTGAGAATCACTTAAAACAGATTCACAGAAAGGATCACATGCTACGAAAGTGAAGAGACAAAATGAGGGTGCCATTTGTCTAATTTAATTCTAATTAATAAGCTGCTTCTGTGGACATCAAGAAAATATGTCGCATGGGGAACAAAACTAACAGCATGTAACTAATTGGCTGTTTCTTTTAACTGATTAACATTTCCTTAAATAGAGAGTTTTGTTTTTAAAAGGCTATTTGTCATAACAATGTACTTAAAATTTTTAAAGGGGAAGGTTTGTATTGCTGTTAAATGAGACAGGGAGAGAATGAGAGAATGTTCAATGGGAACATGCAGGTACCCCTGTCTTTAGGAATCGGCTTCCTCCCTAAAAAGTTCCTGTAGAATTTATGAGAAGGTCAGCTGAAGTCATCTCTGATCTTTCTTTCTCTGCAAGTGTCAGGATGAAAGCACTGAAGGAGAGCTCAGAAACAGCACCTTTGGGGTCCCGTGGGAAATGCAGCACATAGCAGAAGAGTGAGGGGTGGCTGTAAAGGTAATGGCCTGGTCTGAAGGTTTGAGGGGAAGTAGTTACCATGGGGCTTTACACTCCCTTCGGGCCACAGCAAATCCTACTGCCACTGTCGCAAACATGGGGCAGCCAGAGTTTGCGTGGATGATAGATCTTTGTTACAATCAGCTTCATTTTCGCTGGGACACAGGTAGTGACAGACAATCTGCCTAAGGCAACAGCACAACTATACCAACACGCGACAAAAGGGAAGGAGGTCCCAGAGTTGATGTATCATTGCTTAGGAGGGCGAAAGCATGGCACAGATACCACCTGGGATAGCTTCCACAGGAGAGGCTGTACATGAACCAGGGCCTGTGGGGACACTGAATCTGTCACATGAAATTTGAACAGAGTCACCTGTTGACATCTGTGGTCAGCATAGATCTTCAAAATCAAAAAGACTTTTAAAAAAATTGTTTATGGTATTTCTTTTTAAATACAAGTCCCAAAACAACCTGACAGTCTTAAAACTTGATTTAAGAAGCATTACACTTTAGGATGGAATAAAGAAATAACTGCTCCTTGAGTTCCATGCACTGGACTAAATGTTTCATATATCTTATATGCGGTGTTTTCAAAAAGTGTTGCAAGACGTTATCATTACTCCTATTTTATAGATATATAGGAAGCTTTATAGTAATATAGGTATTAGGGAGGGAGGGAAGGAGGAAAAAGTATGAAAAGACAGCAAGAAGAAGTCACTGAGGTTAAGAGTGAGTTATGAACTGCTGATCTAATTGTGAACCCCTCATGATGGCAGCAGCGACAGGCCATGTGGAGCGGTCACTGCCATCATAATGGCTGCAGGTGGGCTGCCTCGTGGACATGGGACATAGGGGATGTGGGACATAGGGGTCCCACCGCCACCACTGTTGCCTCTGCAGCCGCTCCTGCCACCACTGCTCACAGCTCTGATCTCAGAGCAGAGCTGAGGCCGAGCCCAGGTACTGTCAGCCTGACTGAGTGTGCCCATGTTGGGGCAGCACTGACACATCAGCCCCTTGCCACCTCAGCCTCCTCCAGACTGTGGGCACTGACAAGGGTGGAGGGGAAGCCAAGCAGGAGCTGAGGGCAACTTGGGGCCTGCAGATTCCCCTTGGCGTGAGCAGCCCGGGTGCCATGGTTGGTGGCAGGAGGCAGACAGGCTCCTGGGCGAAGAGGATGGATGTGGTGAGGCCCCACCTTCAGGCCAGGGAGGGCCTGAAGTCTGAGTGCTGGGCTGTCAGCCCCACAGACCAGAGTGAGAACTGGTGGGGCCTTTTCTGGGACCACCCATGGCTGCCCATGGACCAGCTGGCAGGCACTTCCTCCCCTCTGAAGCCCATAAAAGTTCCAGGCTCAGCCACAGCAAAGCAGATGATGGGACAACCGGCTGCAAAAAGGCACGACCCTCAATGTTGTTAGCTGAACACTTGCTGGGATGACCAGCTGCAGAGCGGAGCTATTCTCTCTGATGAGAACTGAACACTTGTTGGGAGGACCTGCTTAACAGAGAAGAGCTACCCTCTCTGCTGGGAGGTGAACACTCCAGACAACCCGCCTAACAGAGAGGAGCTACCCTCTCCGCCAGGAGATGAACATTCACCAGGACACCCTGAGATGGAGAGAAGATGCCCACTATAGATCTCCTCTGAGCTGTCCTATGGCTCAATAAAGCTCTTCTTCGTTTTGCCTATCCTTCACTTGTCTGCATACCTCATTCTTCCTGGTCATAGGACAAGAATGCAGGACCAGCCAACTGGCGAGGCTAAAAGAGCTGTAACACAAACGGGGCTGAAACACGTCCCTTGCTCGCCACGTTGCAGGTGAAGAGAAGGAGAGAAGAGCTGTGGCCCTTTGAGGACCCCAGGCCTAGGAGCTCCCCAAGCCAGGGCTGTGACTCACTCTTTGGGGCCTTGTGGTTCCTCTTATCTCCATGTTTCCAGGTGCCACTGCATCCCCCAGTGCCAGCCAGGGAAGCTGCCTGTGGTTCACCTGGTCCAGCCACTGCCTCATGGAGAATGGAGAACCAGCAGCCATACTGGCACCTGGAACTGCCCATCCCGTGGCAGTGGCCAACATGTCTGACTGTGCAGTGGCCAGGCCCCATGCTCACTCACACACCCCCTGCCATTCCATGCCTGACTCGCAGCCTCCCTTGAAGACATGGCATCCAGGCCAGTAGTGTGAGCTGAGTGTAGCCTGCCAGGCCAAGTGGGCAGAACAAGCTCAGCGGGCCTGAGCAAAACTTGGGTAAAGGTGCCACTGGCCATAGAGGTTTCTGGCCAGGAAAGCAACACCCCAAAGATCTTGTAACACTCATATTTTTGCTGTGCCAAATTGCAAACTAGAAAATGATAAACACTGCACAGATAACATATCTCAACTTATTAAATATTTTGAAATACCTTTTATGTAACTATAAAATGTATACTGATTGCTTTCTCAAGGGATTGGCAAGTACTCTGTGCCATACTACAGCAATTATTTTTCACTAGTTAAGTGAGAAACTTCACCCAGAATATGCTGTGTATAAAAGTTCTCCTAAAGTGTAATAGCATCCCAGGATCCAACTGAAATCAGAGATTACGAAGTCTGACCAACAGACAAAAATCAATATCAGAAAATTCATAAACAAATCACCCAAATTTCAAGTTTAGCAGGGTAGGCTACGTTAGTATTATTTTACTTATACATTCACTTCGCTCATGATTTAAAAAGACAAACACCTCAATACAGTTCTTGACACTGATTAGCCCTCTTCCCTTTCAAGACACAATGACATATTTCTATGCATGTCTATGCCATTAATTTCATTTAGGCCTCAATTCTCAATTCCTTTGGAATGACTATTAAAGCGTTTCCCATTTGGTAGGTAGATATCTATGCCTCTGTATAACTACCAACATTTAATTTGTCAAAGGGCCGATAGGCACACTGACAGACAGGAACAGAAAAGGAGAGAGAAGAAGAAAGGGAAGGAAGAAATGAAGAGAGGAAGAATAGATTTAATGTAGTGAAAAGATTATCTCCCACTTGAACTTTCTATCAATGTTAGGTTCTTAATTCTAACTACTTGAAAGATTACCTTCTAGCATCTCAAAATTGTGTTGAAGACATACCATGCCATTTGCCTTCCCAGTCCTTCTCCTCTTACTGAGTGTTCATTTCTGTTTTTGGCATATTTACTCTCCCATATACCCCATCTAACAGCCTCAGCCTCCTCTTCTGCCTTCTCCTTTGCCCCCATTACCAATCAATTATTAAGTTCTATTGATTTATCACTAATATTTCTTGTTCCTCTTTTTTTGTACCCAAAAACAATGGCCATGGTTCTGTCTTAAACTGGACATTAGAATCATCTGAGAGTCCTAAAAGAAAAAAAAAAAGAAAGAAAGAAAGCTTCAGGTGCCTGAACCCCACCCTAAATCAATTAAAACAGAAAACAGTGCATAGGACTGGGTAAGTAATTTCCAGAAAATTCCAACATGCAGTCAGTATTGAGAATTACTGAATGATGCCATGATATCTGTAGCTTCCCATCTGGTCACTCTTACTTCAGGGATTTCATCTTGATAATTAGTATTACACTTTACTATATGGATCCTTCTTTTGTTTTCCCTTTTCATTCTTTGAGTTTTGTTTCCTAACGCATCTGTGACTACAGCTCTTTTCTACTCAAAAAATAATAAACAAATTTTAATAGCTTACTTCTGCAAACTAACACCAGAAATTCTGTTTGGCCTTTAAGATATTTCAGAGCTGCTGTCAATCTATTTTCCCAAACACATTTCCACCATTGCCCATGGAGAACCCAAATTTCTCCTATCTTGATGCCTCAGTACAGGCTGTTCCCTCATATAAAATGCCTTCTTTCCCACTTTTGAATTTACAGAATTTACCCACATTTTTCTATTCTAAATGAAGTCCGTGGAAGCCTTCTTTGACCCTCCCCATCTAGATGAAATGTACCATCCTTTCGACTCCCCCATCATACTTTCTGCATCTTTTATGAATTGCAATAGTCTATATTTCATTACAGTTATTTTAACCACATGTGTTTTCTCCCCTTTCACATTCATAGAACCTTGAGAAAATGACACATGCCCCTGGTCATCTGTGAAGTCTTATAACTCCCAACCATACTCAGCACATTCTTTAAATGCATACATGAGCTTGGTAAAGGCTCTCCCAAGTGCTATCCCCTAATCCTTGAATACACACTTTTGAGTATTTAGGACGGATAATAATAATGTAAATGTGATTTCTGCACCTCTATTAAAGGCACATTTGCTTATAGCTTGGCAAATTAGCTATGGAATACAAATTCTATGTGAAATACACTGCCATTGCAACACATTGATATGACATAGTAGGAGACGAATAGATCCATACCAAGTCCTAAGCTGGCAAAATGTGGCACAGCCAGATTACAGATTCATGTGTCCCATCACAGGACTGAAGTTTAGATGAAGCATAATATAATGCAATGAGTCTTTTCTGTTCGATGAATATCATTCCTCCTCATTGTCATCACAGAGCTCTCCTCCCCTCTACCACCTTTTGTGTTTTTAATTTTTAAGTAAAATTACTTTACTGTTGTAATTGTACATATTTATTTTAAATTAGAAAATACACATAAGTTGAAAGGAGGTATCATTCTAATGGTGATCACCTTGATGAATAACTTTTAAGAATTTTCCATGCTTATTTTACATATTTTTTAACAAGAAAGAGGTTATACTATACCATTATTTTGCAACCAACATTTCATTTAGAATATACTGTGAACATCTTTTATGACCACAAATAAATTCAATATGTTTATATTATAAAGAGTAAAGATTACATTTAAATTTATTGTTAAACATTTAGGTTGTTTCTGATATTTCAATTGGAAAAAGTCGGCCGGGCGCGGTGGCTCAAGCCTGTAATCCCAGCACTTTGGGAGGCCGAGATGGGTGGATCACAAGGTCAGGAGATCGAGACCATCCTGGCTAACACGGTGAAACACTGTCTCTACTAAAAATACAAAAAAGTAGCTGGGCAAGGTGGCGGGCGCCTGTAGTCCCAGCTGCTCGGGAGGCTGAGGCAGGAGAATGGCGTGAAACCATGAGGTGGAGATTGCAGTGAGCTGAGATCCGGCCACTGCACTCCAGCCTGGGCGACAGAGTGAGACTCCGTCTCAAAAAAAAAAAAAAAAAAAAAGGAAAAAGGCTTCAAAATGTTTTTTGTAATCATATCTTTGCACATATATGTAATTCCTATATGTGAATTATTTCTATATGTAAAATTACTGAATCCAAAGTATATTTTTAAGGCTTTTGATATATTTAACAAATTATACTTTTAAAATAATGCATATATTCATAGCAGCAATGTATCAGAATGTTCAATTACCTAGACCACTGCTAAAGCTATAACTTAATACTTTACCATTGGCCACATTTTTATCCACTGCCAAAATAATGAATTGCAAACATTTGGCACAATGTCTAACACATACTGAACAACCAGTAAATGTTCATAGACCATTAACACAGCTGACCAACCTTCTAGCTCTAGCATCATCCCCATTCCTCCATCCCAGTTGCCACCATGGGACTTCCCTGCCAGTTGCCTTCAACATCTCTGATCTCACCTGGGATTATTTCACATTCCAGAACAGCATGCAAGCCCAGTTTCTGCTATTCACAACACGGGCACGCATATTACAAAAGGACAACACACATGGATGAAGACCACGGCATGGGTCAGAGCAGCAAAGTGGAAAAGGTATGTTCCAATGTGTGAAGGAAATTTGCCCTATTTCAAGGTATAATAATACCTGGATCATAAACATGTGTTTTACAGCAGCGAAAAATTCTACAATCTCACCATCATAACTTTTTATTTAACAAACAGTCATGGGATATTATGACAAAAACAATCACCTATGTTCTGTGTGCCCGGGCAATAAAATTTCCTGAACTACTGATGTGCTTAGTAAGGCTGGCCATCTGTTTTGGTGTAAGACACTAAAAATAACCACTGGTTTAGAGACATAAATTTCAGGAAGATGGCCTAAGTGGTCCTGAATCACTCGCAGACAAAATCAGTGAAGTCATTCTTACCATTCCTTATGCCACAGCCATGCATTCTTAATGAAAACATGTTATCAGCAACACCATTTAGACATTTACTCAACATCTTCCACATTAAGCCTCTGGGTTTGCTTACTATCTATTTATGCATTCAAAATACTCAGACTGTGCATCCGTTTTGTTCAATAGAGTGATAAAGGCCCTTATACTGAAATACATGAGAAAGTTATGCATTACATACAATCTCCCAGGCTCATTCAGCAAAGATGTAGGCAAATGACACAATACTTACCAGCTTTTTTCATATTTCCTCTATGTGGTAACATACCCAGAAAGCCATTTAACATAGACACACCATTCGACCAAAAAGAACCTCTACCAATGCTTGCATATCTTTTTGTAGAGTTAGTTTTCAAAGCAGATTCATTTACATCAATCACTGCTAATTTACTCGTTAATCATAATTTATCACCTCAGATGTGCTGATCATCATTAAAAATAATCATTTATTCTCTATTCTATCCTGCTGCTTATCAGGTACCTGCAAATTGGATCACACAGGAAAGGTAACCGGCTTATTTAAAAAGGAACACGAGAGCGGATATAACTGAAGTGGGAAAGAAAGAGAAAAAGAAACAAAGAACAATGCCACCTTTCCCAATTTTATGTTGCCAAACTCCAGAATATCCTGCCACCTCTTCTATACAACATTTCCAGTGTATCAACTACATGAATTTTTAAGAGGAACTAGTGTGATGAACTGTACTAACTTCACTTTAGAAACCAGTAGTAAGCCAGTTCCACAAAGAGAAGATCTACTGGTGTCACTGTATGAGCTGAAAGGCTTTGAGCCAATATGAATTTTTATAACTCTTGCCTTCCAACCAAAGTGAGGTATTACCACAACTGACAAAAACACAGACCATTTCTTTTAAGATAGATCCATCTTACAGGAATAAGCTGACCACAACTTTTCATCTATCAATTGCAAACTGGTTAAGTTGGCAAGATACTTTGGGAAATGAAAGTAGCTACTATATCCCCAAAGTAACTAAAACACTGAAGGGAGGTGTGTGTGTACACATGCAGACACTTTCAATGAGCAATGAAAGAGATTTAAAATGATATTTGATTGTATTTACTGGAGAAATGTAGAAGTGTATTATAAGAAATCTTTGTAGACAAAAAAACCTTTTTATAGATACACAATTTTGATACATTACAAAAATGTTTTGTGTAGCACAAAATACAATGGAAAGTGATTTGCCTGAATTTCTATTACAAAGATTATATTAATTATAGAATACAGTTTTACAATACATGTCATATTTCCTAAAGAAAGTCTATAATTAATATTATCTTCTAAATATTATGACTTTTAAAATATTAGATGATTCCAATGATAAGATGCTTAAATATTTGGCTATTTAAAAATATTTTCTTGGTAGACAATATTTTACTTTAAGGGCTTTATTTTTAATGTTTTAATTTTTTTTGTTGTTGAGACAGGGTTTTACTCTGTTGCCCAGGCTGGACTGCAGTTTCACAATCATGGTTCACTGCAGCCTCATCCTCCTGGGCTCAAGCCATCCTCCCAGTTCAACCTCCTGAGTAGTGAGGACTACAGGTGCATGCCACAACACCATGCTAATTTAAAAATGTTTTGTAGAGATGGGGTCTCGCTATGTTGCCCAGACTGGTCTCAAACTCCTGGGCTCAAGTGATCCTCCGGCCTCAGTCTCCCAAAGTGCTGGCATTAGAGGCATAAGCCACCACACTCAGCAAGGGCTACTTATTAATAAGAATGTGGATACAGCCGGGCACGGTGGCTCATGCCTGTAATCCCAGCGCTTTGGGAGGCTGAGGTGGGTGGATCACCTGAGGTCAGGAGTTCGAGACCAGCCTGACCAACACGGAGAAACCCCATCTCTACTGAAAATACAAAATTAGCTGGGCACAGTGGTGCATGCCTGTAATCCCAGCTACTCGGGAGGCTGAGGCAGGAGAACTGCTTCAACCCCGGAGGCGGAGGTTGCGGTGAGCTAAGATCGTTCCATTGCACTCCAGCCTGGGCAACAAGCGTGAAAAACTCCGCCTCAAAAAGAAAAAAAAAAGAAAAAGAAAAAAAAAAGTGGATACATGATGGATAAACAATGGAAAAGGTAAAAGGCAAAGTAAAAAATAAAGTTGACTTGCCTATACACCAGTGTTTTTTCAAATGAAATAGTGACTTAAAAAACATACTGAAAAATGTCCCGCATTATTCACATTTAGACCAATACCCTGACAGAGATCATATTCTAAGTTTATAAGGTTCATGTCAGTTTTAATTTTGTGCAATATCTAACATGTTGTAGGCATTCAATACCTTTCAAAGCAAGAATAATTATTTGGGGTCCTGTGGAAATTTTAGGTATGTGTCTATGTTCCTTCCAGGTATTTTTCACTAAATTTAGCATTTTTTTTTTTTAATTCATTTCTCTGCAGACCCAAAGCTCTAAGCTGAAAAGTATTTGGCAATGATTTGCAGACTTCCAAACATTCTCATTCAGTATTAGGTAACCATTAGAACCAATAACATGGCCGGGCGCGGTGGCTCAAGCCTGTAATCCCAGCACTTTGGGAGGCCGAGACGGGCGGATCACGAGGTCAGGAGATCGAGACCATCCTGGCTAACATGGTGAAACCCCGTCTCTACTAAAAAATACAAAAAACTAGCCGGGCGCAGTAGCGGGCGCCTGTAGTCCCAGCTACTTGGGAGGCTGAGGCAGGAGAATGGCGCAAACCAGGGAGGCGGAGCTTGCATTGAGCTGAGATCCGGCCACTGCACTCCAGTCTGGGGGACGGAGCGAGACTCTGCCTCAAAAAAAAAAAAAAAAGAACCAATAACATTTTGTAGGATATTAAAATTCAAATTCTTATTTTCTGGTATACTTCCAATTCAGCACATGTAGCAAGCAACCAAACGACATTTATTTTACATATTAAGTCCATCTTTTCTACAAAAATATCCAAATTCTTTCTTAGAGTGAAGAGAAAGAATTTATATTCATATATGCAAGTTGGTTATGAGAAAAGCGTTCTGCAGATGTCTCCCTGAGTTTAATCTTGCTAACCACAATGGATCTCTGCATTTTCACACAGTGGCCCCGCCCATTCACAAATTCTACTGAGTGAGCTATTTGGGGGTACAAAAGATGGAAAACATGACAACTGGTTCTATGCTCGGGCTGTGAAGGCATGTACAAGCAAGCAGTGATAATAATAGATGATCACCCAAGGCCACGAACTAACCCTGTCCACACAGAGAACTCAAACTGATGTTAATTGGAACCTGGCACACGGATAGAGACTAGGGTACAATTCCTTGGTTTGTAGATGGAAATAAACCTATAAAGAACTTTAATAAAATGAGCTCTAGATGGAACACAGTGTAATGCAATAATGTAGTTCTTTCGTTTTTTGTTTTTTTTTTTTTCCCCTAGCTACATCTCTGTAAAATAACTCTATCAACATTGCCATGACAGCATTTTAAATCTGAGGAGAAAATGTTTCATTCTTGCCTTCTGTGAACTGAAACACACATACACTATAAATTTAGAAAATCAACACAAGGAGGGGGAAGGGCCATTTTTTCTCCCTCACTGAAATCTGTTATGTTTTGGCCAATCTTTTTGTTACCATTTTCCAAATGGCATTAAATTTATGAACATAAATACGCCTTTCACCTCTCCTGGTAAGAGAACCTGGATAACACTTGGCTCTGTAGACACAAGGTAACACTACACGAATATTCTTGAAACACTTTTCAGTTGGATTACTTTTCAAATATCAAGTCCCTCATTTGTATCCCCAGGCAGTGCAGACCCTGGTAGCAGCTCATTTCAGTGCAGATTATGCATGCTTTTCTAGAGAAACACATTATCTGAGCCCCAGGAATATGGGAGGCTTTCCAAAGAACCACAGACAGTAAGGACCTTTATTTGCCAAGTAACTTTTTCCCCATCCTCTAATTTACAGTTCAGGGTATTAGGTAAGAAAACAAAGGATTTTCCCACACAGAAATAAACTTTTTGAAAAACCTGCAAATGAGATTTTAATGACACTATTTACCAATATAGAATGCATGCCGAAATAAACTGACACACTTCTGGCGGTGGATTTTTCTTTTTTCTTTTTTCTCTTTTTCCCCTAATTTAATTGTTGCAGGCAACATCATAGCAATTTAAGTTGGTTTTGTGACAAATTATTAGGACACTTATTTTAGAAGGAAAATCAACCAATAATTACTGCCCTGGCACACGGCTATTGTTCACAGCATAAACAGAAGCTGTGGCTGACAGCTGATGGGCCCAGCCCCCTGCTATCCTTAGAACACATTTGCAGATCCCCAAGGCCTCCTGCCAGACTAAGACATGCTGTAACGACGCTTTTCATCCAACAGAGCTGCACTGACCAGGTTATGCTGGGTACAACAGAATGACACCATTTTAGGATCTCTTCCCAGGTTGACTTAGCTTTAGAAGCTAAAAATACTGTTATAAATACTAGGGATTCCATTTGTATAATGACATTGGCCTTTTTGCACCACTCTAAAATATTAATGTGTAATCCCAAGTACTTGAGTTTTAGACACAAGATCCCGAGTGTTTTTGTTAGTGTCTACAGATCATGATGTAAGGAGAAAATGCTTTCTTGTATTTGAGTAACACAAGCATTTGGGAATGTATGCCAGGTCACACACATGAGATTCTAGATGAACTTAATCTTAGAGAATGAGAAAAGGGGTCTGCAGATTATCATGAGATAAGCCTTTATTCCATACCAAATGTAAAGATAAAGCCTCTGGAATCTCAAAAGTTGAGTGATATATGCTGCTTCTTTCCCTCCATCTTTATATAACCCTGTCATAGTAACTAATTTAATGAAAGGAAAGGTGCTTTAAAGTTCTCTGTAGCACCTTTGTTCAATTTTACTGTCTGAAGTTTTTTGGTAACCTAGAGAGAGTAAAAGCTGCCTTTTGAGATGGATCTAAAAATGCCACGAAAGTAGATCTTCTTTCAGAGTGAAAAAGACAAAAGAGAAATCTAAAGGGATGGGCTCCAGTTAATAATTCAATATCTATTAGTTACTCCAATTTGCTACATAAATGGCCTCTGAGGGTTGTCAGAGCATCTTTCTAAGTCAAAGTAAACTACAGAGAAAGACAAAAACAGTGTTTAGAAATTGCAAAGAAACCCAGTAACTTAGACTGGATTATATGCAAAGCATTTGGTAATATAGTCATTATTTTTAAAGGGTCAATATAAAGGTTCTGCCATCCTTCACTACCCATCCCATGTTCCAAACAGTCAAAGGGCTCCCACCAGTGGTCCTGAACCCTCTAGTATATTTCCACACAGTTCCTTTCTCCTAAGAATCCCCAGTCTATTCTTTATTATGCCTTTCTCCTTTCCTATGCTGAATGGCTAAGCTTTGCCTGAGAAATCACAACACTGTAAGGGCTAGTATCATTGCGAATTCGTGATCTACAGTCTCAACTAGACTCCTATGTCATCTATCAATCAACCTCCCACCCTTCACTACCCTCCAGCAATCGGCTCTGCACTGACCTCTCACCTCCAAGAGATCGATGCTTTTGCCTCCCACATCAACAGATAAAATAATGCCATCAAGCATGAACTTGGTGGCAAGTCACATCCTATTCACCGTATAAGAATTTCTAACTTAGAAACCATTTTTCCCTTTATCTTATTCAAAACCAATTGCTTCATTTGTGCTCCTGATTCACTCTTCGCCATGCCCTAGGAACCTTGGTGCATCAATTGTCCCATCTCCCTGCATAATCAGCACCTTCACTCTCTTCCTCTTGAATGGCTACTTCCTCTTAAAAAAGGGCCTTGCATTACTGACATTTTGGGTTGGACTATTCTTTGTCGTAGAGCCTGTCCTGTGCATTGCAAGAGATTGGGCAACGTCGCCGGCTTCTACCCAACAGATGGCACTAACATCCTCACCACCAGTTATGACAATCTAACATTATCAAATGTCTCCGGGGAAGACATCCTAAGTTTTAGCACCAAAAGTACTGACTGTATCTCAGGAAACCACAGGATGGTTGGTCCCCTAGTTCAGACACCTCCAAACATAGTCAGCTACCCCCTACTTTGTACTGCTCTGTTCCATTTAAATATTTTAATTTCTGCACATTTCACCTAGCTTATAATTGTCCATCTTCTCTCTCTCCTGCTACTGTGAGCCAACAAAAGTCATGATATGTAGTGGGCACTCCTCCGGTATTATAACGCTCACCAAGGATCATGCTTCTACTAAAGTTTATGGAGTAAACAATGAGTTCATAAGATTTAAGCATATACCCTGTATATATAAGCATATTTGGCTAAAGCCAAAATACAGGAAAAAGAATTAAGCAACTACGTATGCTTTTATTGACAAAGTTATATAATCATTATATACTCTATATATGTAAGCCAGTGTTAAAAAGATATATACAACGATTGTATTCCCTCTGTCCAATTCAAATTGCCAGAAATTTAAATGTATTTTCAATTATTTCTAAGCACTAAGGGTTATAACAAAGAAAATGTATCTAAGTGAAACAACTAATACTCATTTTTGGTACAAAATAAACTTAATACATGACTACAGTAAATGGTTTCTCTTCCTATGTGTTTATCCTTGGATTTTAGCCATTAGGAAGGTAATATTGTTCAAGACCATTAACTTGCCAGTATTGTACTAGCTTCTCAAGTTGACCCTAATATGTGATATTATTAGCTCTTTTCTTCTGTTAGACTTTCCCTGTAGTATCTTCATCAATCTTTCTAGCAAGATTGTTTTTTTCGTAAGAAAAACAATTTCACATACTAAAACATGGGACAATAGGAATTCATTCAAGATTCCTAAACATAACTTGTAAATGTAATTTGTATTAGATTAATAACAAGCAATCAATGATTTTAAAAAATTAAATAGTTAAAAAAATAATAAGGAAAGATGAGAGGATATTCTTCACAAAGTGGCAATCCAGCCTAGTTGACAAAGTACTCAACTCTCTGGTTATCCAAAAAGACATGGAAAGTTTTCTACGTAAGCAGGCTTCACATGTGATATTTCTCTAAAGCACCTAAATAATCAAGAAATACAACTTCTGCTTTCCTCCCCTACCTCTTTGGGGAAATGTATTTTATAAATATAAGTAAAATTCATAGTTTGATGGCAGAAAGGCCAATATGTCTTGGTTTTTGGCCAGAATTTATTGTAATTTAGGGGTTAAACATAGCAAAGCTGCAACAACATAATTTGTTTTTAAATTCACAGTAGTCCTTCATTCCTGAATAATAAAAAGCATTTTCTGGAAATAGTGTGCCTCGTTTTACTAACTTTAGATCTTTAACGTCTGAACTTCAACTTGTAAACAACAATATGAATATGAAGGTATGTACAGAAAAACATAAAGGAGATTTAAACATAAAGCTTTGAAAAAGTCAGTAATGAGTGAACAAATATATTTCAATCACCATCAGAGCCCCAGGAAATGCCACATACATGAACTTTTTCCACAGTCTTTGCATTTTTTTTTTTTTTTTTTGAGACGGAGTCTCGCTCTGTTGCCCAGGCTGGAGTGCAGTGGCCGGATCTCAGCTCACTGCAAGC
>NW_012114733.1:1614500-1634025 GCF_000951035.1 Colobus angolensis palliatus | reverse complement strand
TGGTCTCGATCTCCTGACCTCGTGATCCGCCCGTCTCGGCCTCCCAAAGTACTGGGATTACAGGCTTGAGCCACCGCGCCCGGCCTCAAATATCATTTCTAAAGGCTCTGAACTCATGTATCACTGGCCTCTCTCATGGCCAGAAACAGATTTACTTTGACCTTAGGAACCTTCAGTTTCAGGACCCTTTTCTTGCATAGGTATCACACGTCACACTGCCATGGTCAAGTATGTTATACAATTTGTAATAGTGAGATATTTCCCTCCCAGTCACGTGAAGGCCACTCTTATTTACCTTCACATACAGTAGTGTTAGAAAGCTGCAGGCAATTTTGCAGGGTCCAACTAGGGAAGCTGAATTGAAGTATATTTATTTTGGATTTAGTAGAATATCTTTATGTGGTTCACAGTTAAATTATTGCCGACCTCTGGTACAGGAAAGGTTTCTGGAAATACTCCTACTGCTTACGTTTTTAACTCATCCAGTTCCTTAGATGAGGATGTCAGTGACAAACTAGCTGATATGTGTCATAAATTCAAAGAGTGTTATAACCTGTCACTGTACAAGAAAACTGGAATGCCCTGAAATCACACAGCTTTACATCACAGAAATTAACACATTACCAATAGTAAGTTATAAAGCTGACTGAAAGCTTATGGATTATTAATTTTAAGAAATATAAACTTAATAATTGCCAACCTGACTGGCGAGGGATGGTATCTCATTGTGGTTTGGATTTGCATTTCTCTAATGATCAGTGATGTAGAGCTTTTCTTTCATATGTTTGTTGGTCACATGTATGTCTTCTTTGAGAAGTGTCTGTTCATGTCTTTTGCCCATTTTTTTTTTTTTTTTGAAACAGAATTTCGCTCTCGTTGCTCAGGCTGGAGTGCAATGGTGCAATCTCAGCTCACTGCAACCTCTGCCACCTGGGTTCAAGCGATTCTCCTGCCTCAGCCTCCCGAGTAGCTGGAATCACAGGCACCCGCCAGCACACCCAGCTAATTTTTTGTATTTTTAGTAGAGATGGGGTTTCACTATGTTGGCCAGGCTGGTCTCAAACTCTTGACCTCAGGCTATCCACCCACCTCGGTTCCCCAAAGTGCTGGGATTACAAGTGTGAGCCACCATGCACGGCCTGCCCACTTTTTAATAGTGGTTTTTTTTCTTCTTGTAAATTTGTTTAATTTCCTTGTAGAGTCTGGATATTAGATATTTGTCAATGAATAAACTGAAAAATAATTCTCCCATTCTGTAGGTTGTCTGTTCACTCTGATAATAGTTTTTTTGCTGGGTTCTTTAGTTTAATTAGATCCCATTTGTCAATTTTTGCTTTTGTTGCAATTGCTTTTGGTGTTTTCATCATGAAATCTTTGATGAAACCTATATCCGGAATGGTACTAAGGAAAGCATACATTTTACTAAGTTTTATATCTTCTGCAGAAATTGGCACATGTTTTTTTGTTTTTGTTTTTTTTTTTTAAGGCACACAATGGCCTCTCACTAAAAGTCTATCTAAATAAACTGACTTATTTCCATGATCATAACAATTTAGATTTCATTTCAAATTATTTCTTATAATAATGTTGTATATCCTTTTGTAATACTTTATAATAAATTATCAAATTATTTTTTTCTGAATTTAACAGATTTCCACTTGCCCCAAAATCTTAGCAGCAAAATATTGCTTATCTCTTTAATTAATGATGTATAGAGAATACGCTTTGTTTTTTTCTCTCTCCCCTAAATAACCAAATTAAGAGAATAATGTAGAAAATGTAGTAGTTAAACTGATTCTTTTCAGCTTATTTGGACCCTAACATGTTGCCTAATTACAATAGTAGTGAACATCCACAGATAATATGTATAACAGATTTTATGGGAATTAAAGGAGCTCTATAAAGGACTGATGTTTTCTTAAGCCTATTATTATGGAAGTTTATATGTAAATAGCAATTTAAGTTTTAAAATCCTTACTACTAGTTGCAATAAATGTTCATTATTTGGTAAATTAACAAGTGCTATATGAGAACCAGTGTGAGTCCCTCTCAGCAGAACTCACATTGGTTCCTATTAAATTGTTCCGACCTTTCCAATTAAGGCAATTTTTCCCACAAAGGACATATTGAGAGATTCAATGAGCAGTTTTTAATAAGTTAACTATCAAGAAAGATATTTTTCTATTAGTACCAGTAGCCAATATGTCTATTTTTTAAAAATGATTTCAGTATTTCCTCCAAGAGGACTAGATTCTCTCATATGTATCCTCAGAGATCCACAAAACAATATGAATTTGGCCCCATAATTACTTTTGCAATTCTGTGTAGCATCTAGATAAAAGCATATTTGGAAAAAAAAAGGTGAAGACAAGACAGAAATTCTCCTTGTTTTGTATCTAGATGGAAACACTACCCTAGTTATAAAGGATGAGGCAGTGTCTATTGCTACCACTGTAGAGTATTTCCTTCAAGAAGGCTGGAATACTACATTTCCTTGATACTGAATCCCTGATATACAAAATGACCAACATAAGTAAGTAAAATTGCAATGGATATCTAGACAATTAACTAAAATGCTAATTAGGCTCCAAAATCCAGTTTTAGTGCCAATTTTTACACAGCGTCTGCTCTAATTGTTCATGATTATTTTTTTGCTGCAGGCCCTTTGCTTCCTTCATCCTTAGGAAGCCTTGAACTTATTCTCATCCTTCAGCAATTTCAAAAGAAGTAACTGGAAAAAAAAAAAAGTGACAAAATTAGGAAGGACACTGTGCCATTCCTTTGAAGCAGAACATTTCTGAATGAGAGGGGTATAATTATGCCACTCAGATGCATATCCACATTTTTGCCATGGTCCTTGAGGACTTGGAGAAATTTTAAAAATGAATTTCTTCAAGCGAATGCTGAGACATTTTGGCTGCAAGAATCTTAGGAGACTGTGTTGGCCAGATGGTGGCTACCATGCCAGAGAAGTCATGAAATGTTCCAGCTCGAAACTGATTTAAGACAGGGCAACAATTACATATTTTATGAGCCAAAATATTACACTATCCCATCAAAAGTCCTCCAGATTCCAACCTGTTGCTATCACCATGACCATCAATATTTTCAAATAATACTACTAAATAAAAACCAGTCAAGAGGAAAGGTTTCTAATCCTCTCCATCCAGGAATACATCTTTGAAGGTTTCTATCACTTCTAACTTATTTCACACCATGTTCTGAAGCAGCAAGCTATCTAAAGTTTAAATACCAGTAGAGTGGATTTCCATCTGTGGTGTCTTGGACCAAGAAGAGTGTACAGAAGTAATTGGTTGGGGCAAATAGAAAAGGAAGGAAATCCTTAAAGCAAATATGGGGCTGTTCACAGCCATGTCATTTTACGGATTTGTCTGAGAATAAAGAAGGATTTCAAATTTAAAAATTTTCTACCTACAGTTTTAGATGTCACAATAATTAATATCAATGTTCTCCAAATTATCAGAATCATTCCTCTTCAATGATGATATTTGAGCTAGAGAAAGAGTATTATCATGGCAGTGTAAAGGAATTATTCACCAATGAAGAATAAATGTAGAGAGAAAGAGACTGCTTCAAAAGATAATGCAATATCATACCTATTATAAGAAAAAGAATTGTTTAAAACAACTTCATCCAAATTGGTGGAGACACCCTCTGTTCCTCAGGTACAAAAACGTGTAATGTAGTCATTACCATTTCCTAATGAATTGCAAATTTCTTTTTCAGAAATGATTTTCCCAAAAAGCAAACATACCCGCATCAGTTTCCTCAAATATTAACCATATTTGGTTGAAATGTTTCTAAATATAGTATGTACATGCTCTTGTCTTACACAGGGGTATATCCTAGAGAAGAATCAATAATCTAAGCCAAGCAATAAAAACCATACAAGTAACAGGATTTATTTTTACAATCACAAATATTTAAAGGTTATAGGATTTGCATGTATTATTTGTTTTCTTTCTCTACTTTTGATTCTGTGTGGCTCTGTTTGTAACAGTGCTTTGAGGGTTAAGTCCACTGGTGGCAGATGCCTGGGTCAGATGCATTCAAAAAGATAACATTCATCCAAATTAGTTGGAGTCCATAAAAAACTGTTTCTCACATTCCTGTCTCCTATTACCGAGTCGGCTTTATTGGTTACTGATCTTTGGCTCCCATTTTCAGCTATGCCTCCAGGATCCTCCCCAGCTGGCTCCCAGCCCCAGTGAACTTCTCGTTTTGACCCTGGCAGACTGCCATGATTCCACCTCTGAAACCACAAACTAAACTGGACTTGTTCTTTCTTCTGCAATGACTTCACATACTCCGGATTTGGTCCTGCTAAGCCCTGTATTGTATCAGGCAGAGCAATCAAAAAGCAAACCTCAAAGAAGTAAGTTTTTATATACAAGGACTCTTGACTTTCCATTTACTCTTTACCTTTTTAAATTTAATTCTTTTCATCAACTTACAGGACTTTCCACAACCTGACAGTGGTCCTGGATAGTAGTAACAGTGAGCAATATGACTCCCTAAAAACTAATCTTCATATGGCATCTCAGACCTCAGAGAATCACACGAAATTTATCATTTAACTGAGACACACACACAAACACTTGCACTCACTCTGACTATCAAAGAGCTCGTATCATTTCCCTCTGGCAGATGATGAACCTGAGGCATATCGTTCTCAAAATCACACACTTTTGTGGTTATAGAATATTCCCAAGGTCAGATATTTTATCTACAAATGCCCTGCTCTTTGTCATAAGCCAGACTCTTACAAGCTGAAGAGACAAAAATGCTCTGGACATAAAGATCTACCTGGCCTGAGGACACTAAAAAGAATTACACCTTATTATAACGCTCAGAGAAAAACCCTAAAGGAGAAATCCCCTCTTCATCATGATCAGTACACAGTTCAGCCCAGGAATATGATTCACTGTTCTAAATTGCATTGTCAACTCTTCAAAATCAGTCTCTTATTTCTCATTACCAATTATAGCAGAAGGTTGTATTTATAATGTGGGCATTTTCACATTTGGTATCAAGGCAGTACTATGCCTGACATACAGAAAAAATAAATTTGTATTCCAAAGGGAAATTTTAATGTCTAGGAACAATAAAAGTGTTAGAATGTAAAATGTTTACAAAGAAATAAAAAGTTCACTTCAAAAGTTTCACAAAAGTAAGAATAGCTGTAATTTTACAACACTTGTTCCTTTTCTCTAACCTTTAAAAATTTTGTGCATAAAAGCAGAAAGCAAAAAATTGCAACACCATCATCAATTATATTCTACTATTACTCTGCCTTATGTTGAGAAAAGCAAGACAAGAATGTTGATTCATACTTTCACAGTTATTTCTGTGTTTATGTTCTATGTCTCCAACCACTGTCACTTATTGAGTGCTTGTGACCTATGCAGTTACAGTAAAGTAAAAATGAAAAATCTCCTCCTGGTTAATTCTAAAACTTCATAGCATTTTGTATGTTTCACTAAAGATTGAAAGGGACAGCTAATTAAGTATTTGGTCTACAACATGGATTTATTTATTTATTCATTCATTCATTCACTCATTAGTAAATCCTTACTATATTGCCTAGGCTGGCCTTAAACTTCTGGGTTCAAGTGATCCTCTAGCCTCGGCCTCCCTCAGTAGCTGGGACTCCACATGCATATCGCCAGAGCCAACTTTTTGTTGTTGTTGTTTTTCATAGATCTATTCAAAACCTAAAGAAGAACAATAACTTAAAAGGATTTGATGTATTTTACATGAGAGATAATCAAGTCACAACTGCATGTTTAATTATATAAATGTGTATCAACAGCACCGATGTTCAAACTCTCAAAAGGAAAAGCAAAATCGGTCCCTACATTTGTTACTGGGGAAAAGGGGTCACTGCAATGTTGGAAAAAACAAAAACAAACACAAAAAAGTCAGACTCCAAGAAAAGGAT
Organism: Colobus angolensis palliatus; assembly: GCF_000951035.1. Lineage (NCBI taxonomy): Eukaryota > Metazoa > Chordata > Mammalia > Primates > Cercopithecidae > Colobus > Colobus angolensis. Next base: position 1,628,063 of record NW_012114733.1, on the reverse strand, counting down.
GACAAGAGAATGCTTGAGGAAGAACGCCAATCTTGGGATCAAGAGACAAGGAAGCCTCTTTGCAGCTGGTTATGTTTATGGCACGGTCTGGGTACAACAGGGAAGAGATGACACACAACTATAGTCTTTCTGTAGTCCACACCTGTTGTCTAATTGTAGACAACTCTTCAGGGCTCTGATACAGCCTGGGAAAAATAGAAAGTTTTCATTCTCTGGCTTTTTTCCAACCCCTAAACCTAATCCTCACTAGGGTGGTTTCACTTCCTACTTGTTTATCCCAGTAGTACAGACTCACCAATTCACCACAGGCCCCAACACTCCCTACTGCCTTTCCCTCAAATCAGCACCATTTTTTCACTTTTATCTGGACCCTGTAAGCATTTGAATCTGTGATTCTCAAACTTTCATCCCATACTAAAATGGATATTAGTTTTCTATTTTGCAAACTCATTTCTGAAAACAACCATCTTAAATTTTGGTTCTGTGGCACACACATTTACCTTTTTCTGATAATTACCTTAAAGGAAACCACTTTCTACATATGTATATAAGAGTTAAATGCTAAGCATATTATCTAACGTCAGTAGAGACACAGCGGGGAAGGAATTCCTGGTGCCTGGAATACACAAATAAAAAGGTTTTGTTTTCATACATTTGCATAACTCTAAACTTCTCAGAATAATTAGCCTGTTAGCAATGATAAAACCTGGTATAAAAAGTCAAATATTTTTTATTTCATCAAATAAAAACTATTTAGAATTGAGCTTTGGAAACTGATTCTTCCAACTGGTCTTTTGACTGAAAGCTAATTTTTTAAACAATATACTTCTTATAATGAGGAGAATATTTTTCAAACATGTTTGAGGAATGGAACACCCACAAATCTTGTTTTTTTCTTTCTATAATGAAACTAGTACTGAGATCATTGGCTTTTTTTTTTTTTCTCTAAATTCTAAAATAAAGGTAAAAGACTCACAAGGAAAAAGCTAATAATAAGAAAATTAAAATCTTGGTTAACTCTTTATTTAACAAACTAAAAAAAATCCCTGTCACTGAATGTTAGATGGGAAATTTTGTTGTACATGTGATTGTAAAAGCACAGCTGTGATTGAGGATTTTATTTTAATAGTATATTTTTTTGTTGTTGTTGTTATTTATTTATTTATTTATTTATTTATTTATTTATTTATTTTTGAGAGGCAGTCGCACTCTGTTGCCCAGGCTGGAGTGCAGTGGTACAATCTCTGCTCACTGCAACTTATGTCTTCTGGGTTCAAGTGATTCTCCTGCCTCAGCCTCCCCAAGTAGCTGGGATTACAGGCATCTGCCGCCACACCCGGCTAATTTTTGTATTTTAGTAGAGATGGGGTTTTACCATGTTGGTCAGGCTTGTCTCAAACTCCTGACCTCAAATGATCTGCCCGCCTCGGCCTCCCAAAGTGTTAGGATTACAGGTGTGAACCACTGTGCCCAGCCTTTAATAGTATATTTGAAACATGATGGTACTATATTGGCTTAAATGAAACCACAAAAATGATTAAAGTGTAGATATTACCAATTAAGTCTTCAAAGGGTATACAGAAAAAAGCAGGCTTAAATAATTGGGGGAAAATGTTTTTTAAATCACTGCATCTTCCCAAGCCAATCTCTGATACGTCACACTGCTTACAGATCTTTCCGGATGTCATGGAAAAATATTTCCTGCAGTCTTTTCATTATCTCTACCATGTTGAGAGGATATTAACTTTTATTTTAACCAACATCATTTGGAGACTGAACCCTAAAACATAGTCCAAAACCAGTTGGCTCTTCATCCTCTCCAAACTTTCTCTAGAAACTTAAAGAGATGCAAATGTCTACACCAATCATTAAATAAATCCATTCAAGATTCATATCAGAATCTTCTCTTAATAAGCCTTTAAAAAATGACCAAGCATCATATTCCTTCTCATTTCTCATTACCATGTATGTATCTATAACTCTTCTGAACCATATTAACCATGACTATCGAAGTTCAAAATTTTCTTAGTGAATGTGGACATTTTCCCATAGAGAACACAATTGTATAGATGCTGCCAATCCTTTTTCTTCAATAAAGGCAAATTGTTGTGTTAAGCACTATGGGTACAAACACAAGGCAGGCACCCATCCCTGATATCACACTGCACACCAAGAAGCATGGAAAAATAAGCCTTTATACAGTACTTGTCCCTCCAATGTGACAGATCAGCCAAGCGTCATGAAAGCTACACCTGCCAGTCAATCTATACTTTCCCAGTGAGCAGAGACCACCAGGTCATATACCTCCAGATAGCTCTGGTGTTTACGGTATATAATCCTCTTAAATGTATATTTGCTGAGACACAGTAATGACTCACATTGTATATATCCCCACACTACACTATTCTTGCATACAGCCAGAAGCTACTTTAAAATATTTCCCCAGTCATATTCATACACAAAGATAAATAACTTTTTCCGTTTTTCACCAAATTTTACATGAAGTCTCGAGTCCCATGGTTTTATCACAAAAAGGTACGCTTCAGCTTAAGAAAGGAGGAACTAACCGTTCAATTTCTAACAATAACGGTACACTGAAGACCTAATTCAAAAGGCACAGTCTGGGAAATGTTCACCAACTGCACACAACTGAGTGATAGGTAGAATGCAAAATACTTCATGCTTTCTTAGCAGAACACTAAAATCTATCAGAGAATGCACCTTGATTTTGTCCAACTATAGCAGTAAAAGTAAAGCAGCAAAAAAAATTATGTTCACTCATTCTCAAAAACAGTTTGAATTTTTTTGGAGGGAGGGGGTAGTTCTTTCACAAGCAGTCTTTAATTGAAAGTAAGATTTTTGTTTACTTGTTTCAAATGCATCAAATTACTATGAAAAGCAGAAACAAATGTTAAGCTAGCCACTGTGTCCCCATCAAAATGCAGCAGGTCTTAATGTTCTCCCAGCCGTTCTGACAACCACCTTAGGCAGTCCTTCCCCTCTGGAGACTTGGCTGCATTGCACTGGGGAGTTGCATGATGTCCACATGAAACTGTATCATCTGGAGCTTGTTTTTAATCTAATTACTTCAAAACAGAGAAAAGAATTAAAAAGCAGGGTTTTTTTGTTTTGTTTTGTTTTGTTTTTGTTTTTCCACGAACTGATCCTTTGAAAGCTACTGAGAGGTGGATAGCTTACCAGAATTAGAAAGAAAAGCTGAACTGTTAAGTCACTTCCCCTAATTAAAGATCAATACAGACGTTATTAGACATTCATTCTACCCATCTAATCCAGAGTTGTGATGTTACTTTTCATGATACCTGTATGTGCTTAATGCCAAATCTGTTTTCCTGCTTTTCCTATTGTTTTTTTCTCTATTATTTCCCTTCACCCCACTTTTATTTCTCTTCACAGAAATGTCCCGGCATTACACATAGTAACAAAAGCCACAGTCCCTTTGCAAGAAGGAAGAAACTTGAATTTAAGCAGTCCTTTTAAAAATTCAACATCCAAAGAAATACTTTATTGTAACAGTGCCATTACTACTCCTTAGACTTGTTACTATGTTTGTGAAAGTTAATTATCTGATAAGATACACTGTGGTTATTACTGTCACAAAAAAAATGCAAGGGTATGTTCATTAATTCAAAGTGTTCCATTAAAATAAAGTGTGTTAACTAAAGAACTGAAGAATTATTTCCCCATAATTATTACCGCATAGTCATTTAGGCATTTCATAACTGGTTTTTTTTCCTGAATGAAAACCACTTTATATTTAAAACTATTAGCATTCACAGCTTTGTACTGTAAAAGAATATGCTATTTTGCCCATATTTTTGTACTGAGGCCCTGGTTGAAAATTCAATGTTTTAAATTGAAATTTTTTTCCTCTGTTGTAGAAAAGTGTCAACATTTGGGCAAATCATTAAACATACTAGAACAAGAACCTATAACTCAAATGCTGATTATGATTCACTTCAAATATCTTAACTGTTAAGTCAACATTCAATGGAGGATAAAATTAAATGGTTTGTTCAGAAGGAAGAGCAAGAGATTTGCTTACTACTCTTTCCATTTGTCGTTTTTCTGGGATAAGCCATACAAATCTTATGTGAAAGGGAAAAAAAAGAGAAGATAGTTTAAAAATGAAAGCCATAATCTGAACGGAATTCATGTGGCTTCATATCACAAAGCCCTTATAGGTGTCACTGTCTCATAAAATTCACTAGCAATAAAATTGAAGCCAAATACTCTCCTTTCACAGAAACTGCCTTTTTCTGAATACCTAAAAATGTGTTCTTAGACAAGGGGAAGAGAAAATACATGCACCCCCTCTAGCCAAGAGATCTGCAAACTTCTAGGTGACTCATTTGATAACAGGAGACAAACTTGTGCAACACACTAAAATCTATTATTTCTAAATCCCAGTAGTTTCCAGTATAATCAATGTCCTGTGAGTTCTCTGCAGACATCCAGCAGAACATACTGCCCCCTTTGAGTGAAGCTACACCACCTGGATTCAACAATGCATATCACTTTGGCCATCCATGACTTCCGCCTTCTCAAACTGATGTACTACTAAAAACTCATATTTTCACACTAGCACAAGCATTGTGTCTTGTGTACATACATTACCTGTAACAAGACACAAGCATTGTGGCTTGTGTATACACATTATCTATAATAATGTTACTTAACATAATTATACACAAAAATAAAGGGAATTTGGAGGGCCAGTATGAAACAAAACCAGAAGTCCAGTTGCCATGGCTCACGCCTATAATCCCAGCACTTTAGGAGGCCAAGGTGGGCGGATCACCTGAAGTTAGGAGTTCAAGACGAGCCTGGCCAACACGGCAAAATCCCACCTCTACTAAAAATACAAAAATTAGCCGGGCGTGGTGGTGCGCGTCTGTAATCCCAGCTACTTGGGAGGTTGAGGCAGCAGAATTGCTAGAACAGGGGATGCAGAGGTTGCAGTGAGCCAAGATCATGCCATTGCACGCCAGCCTGGGCAACAAGAGCAAAACTTAGTCTCTAAATAAATAAATAAAACAAATTTCTTTTTTATTTGACAGAATAATTCAATTTTTTTCCATCTTGTTTCTTAAATCCAACCAGTTTCAACATACCCTCATGTACTAGTTAAGCTTCCCTAAACCGAAAATCTGAAATCCAAAATGTTTCATAATCCAAAACTTTTTGAGCACTGATATGAAACCGAAAGTGAAAAAGTCCACATATAAGTACTTAACAGAAACTTCATTTCATGCACAAACTTATTTAAAAGATTGCATAAAATTACCTCTGTGCAATGCATATAAGACATATAAAATATAAATGAATTTTATATGAAATTTCACATACATGAAATATAAATGAAAGGTAAATACAAAATATAAATGAATTTTGTGTTTAGACTTGGGTCCCATCCCCAAGATATCTCATTATGTATATGGAAATATTCCAAAATCAAAAAAAAAAAAAAAATGAAAATCCAAAATCTGAAACCCTTTTTGTCCCAATCATTTCAGATAAGAAATACTCAACCTGTATCATAATAACCCTGATTCTACAGGCAATTAACGCAGTTTCAACATGCAAACTAAGAAAATAGGGAGTCTCCCCGAGCCTATTCTGGCTCTAGAGGTTGTCTGACAAAAAATAAAAATAAAATAAAATAAAAATTAAGAAGGAAGAAAATATACAGATCACTAATTAGAAAATAAGCTATAAATCATGGGGTTAAGTTGGTTACTCTTAATTTTTTGCAAATGTGAAGATACCCAATGACCACTGGCTACCATGTTGCTAGTGTAAAAATATATCACCTGGGAAAGAAATTCCAGTGGTAACTGGCTCTTTTAGCACTATTTCACTCAATGAAAACAACACCAAGAACAGTGTCATGCTACCTAAAGAGGTACTAGGTCTGAAGAAAGCCACATGCTCGTTTATTCTTTGTAGTAAAATCTATTCTTTATGATCATAATTATTCTTCTAACTTAAAAGAGGCTTTAATTAGATGTTCAAAAAGTAGATCAAATTAGGTGAATATTCAATTTGCAAACTCAGCCAAACTAGACAGGTTTCATTCTAATTACATGCAGATAAATACATGGAGACACATATGTTCACCACAGTTTTCCATGTGCTTCCTTTTTCAGGCAACTGCAAGATTAAGTCAAACTGTTTTGCAAAGCATTCCAGGAAGAACCATCTTACATAGAATAAAATAATTTCTGATTTTTAATCTTAACTGTAATACTAAGAGACTGCATCAAAACAAAGACCAGACGATTTACCTGTTTAAAATGTCAATTATATAAAGAGATAGTATAATTATTACTAGAAGAGAAAATGCAGGCAGAAAACAATAAAAAGAGTGAAAAATACTTGGAAAACTGCAATGTGCATGCACTGTGTTAAGTGATTCATAACTGTCTTTCAATTCAAACTCAAATCTTTACTATAATAGAATTCCAAGAGGGATTTTCTTACTCTCAAAATTGTGTTTACAATCTGAAATTGAGAACAAAAAGTGCAACATATTCCAAAAGTTAGAGATAGCTTGCAGTGAGCAAGCCACAAGCTTGTGGGAACAATTACATACCTGAGCTCAGACCAAAATACACCAGAGCAGATCCTGCTACAAGTACCTACCCTCAGCCTGTCCACCCCTTCCCCAGCTGTCACAGGAGGATCAAAGAGGAGCACTGAGCAGCTTTGTGGGAAGTTCAGTGGAGAGAGAGAAGACTCAATTATCTCTACTCTCTACGGGAAAGGGGAAGGCGGTACTCCTTGTACCAAAGTGATGAGGTTTCAAAATCAGCACTCAAAAGATTAGGGGTGCATGTAGGCAGACAGTGGCTTCTTACTCCTTAGTTGGATGCACAGAGCCCCACTCTGGTACTGTTACCAGAGGGTAGTGGGGTGAATTTCACGGAGAGCTTCCAGAGAGCTAGGGAATATGGCATCTTATCTGTTTTATTCCCCCTCCACTAGGGAGAAAAGAAGTTTCTTAGCATGTATCCCCTGCAGGTTGGGGTAGACCTGAACAGACAGACTGGCACTCACTTCTGCTATAGAGATTTCTGAGGGTATAAGAGCTGATGTGCTAGTCCATAGCAGCCAGACAGACAGACTGTGGTGAGGTGTACCAGGGAGAAGCATGTGGGAAATCTCATCCCTAGAGTTTGGGGCGGCGGCTGGAAGAAGCCCCTAGTATTTTCCATTCTCCTACATAAAAAGACACAACGGTTGGTGGAAGGAAATAGGCTGCTGTGCCATTCAAGTCACCTCAAGGAGAAGTAGTGGAAACCCCAACTCATGCGAATCTGGAAGTTTCAAAGACAGACAAGGACCTTTTAGGATACAGTAAATTAGAAGAGTAAGAGTAGAGCAATAGGTTTGTCCAAGAAACAAGTGAATGATAATCCAGAAAAAGTAGGCTGGAGTGAGAATGGGTCACCTGGAATGCCCGTTTAAAGAAATCATAGAGGTTATGAAGAATGTGGAGCCTGTCAAGGTTTGAAGCTAGGGAGTGAGCAGTGCTATAGGAAGGTGGAATGGGAAGTTAGTCAAATCTCAAACAAGAGCTTGGCAAGTCCCTATGAAATGATGTCTTGCTTTCTCTCTCCTCTCCTACTTGTGCCAAAGAAGTTGAGATTGCTAAAGAGAAAGATTATAGGGGTCAGTGTTTTCTGCCTTTAAAAAAAAAAAAAAAATCATCAAGTAAGAGATGTGAGTAACTTATCAAAAATCACTCAGCTCACTAACAGAGGGACAGTTCACTATTTGAACCCATGGTTTTCTTCTCTAACGGCTTGATTTGGACAGGAAGAAAAGGCATCAGAAAAAGATGGGAGCAGCTAAAATCTACTTATTTAACAAAAATCCCTAACATGACACAATGGTATTAACTTTAGACCATCTGTTGTACATTAGATAGACTTGTTCATCCTACATATCTGCTATTTTGTATCCTCTTGACCTACATCTCCCATTTCCTTTCCCTCTCCCAACCTGTAGCAACCACTGTTTCATTGTCTATCTCTGTGTATTACACCCATTACACAGAGAATGAAGCAGTGGTTACTACAGCTATATCAGCTTAAATGTATGGATTATAGTCTACACGTGAGTGAGATCATGCAATATTTTGCTTCCTGTGTCTGGCTTATAAGTAGATTTTACCTGCTCTCGTCAGCTAAAATATGTGAGATGACAGATGTTAATCGGCTTCACAACAGTAACCCCTACACTATCTATATGTTTCTATAATATCTATATGTATCCCATACTTTCGTGTTGTAAACTTCAAATATGCATAATAAAATTGGTTTTTTAAATCTATTCAGTTGATAGAAATGGATGTCATTTACAGTGTTCAAAAAGAAAGGAAAACAAAAGAAGATTCAGTGCCCCAGTAGCGAGAAGACAACAGGTCACCTGCCAAAGCACTGAAGAACTAAGACTAGGGCGGGGATGAGCAGTGGGTACCTGAAATGCTACAGAGAGGCGACAGAGAATGAGGCCCAGGAAAAGTGCATTTCTTTCAGTACTTACAGAGGATCACTGGTACATTTGAGAGTGCAGCTGAGTTTCTCTGGAGGAAGACAGATTGAAGGGAGGTAGGTGGTGAAGAATTAAGGCAAAAATTTCTTGAAAGTGTGAGGACAAACACAGCCTGTGTGTGGATGTGGGGGTGGGGAGAGGATGTTTCCTTCACTTAATACTGTGGCAATGCAGACATTCTTATATATTCCATTTCTACCTATACAGTGTGCTTGGAGAGTATCAGCTTGAAAAAGGAAAGTGAAGAATACAATTAAAATAAAGACAAAATAAAAAATAAATATATTCTAAATGAATAACCCCAAAATTGAACAACTTAAGTTTGCAGGAAAATGATACAGTACATCTCATTTAATTTTTTTGTTTCTTTTTTAGACAGAATATCCCTCTGTCACCCAGGCTGGAGTTTCTTCTTCTGCCTCAGCCTCCCAAGTAGCTGGGATTACAGGCGCACACCACCACGTCCAGCTATTTTTGTGTTTTTAGTAGAGACAGGGTTTCACCATATTGGACAGGCTGGCCTCAAACTCCCGACCCTGTGATCCGCCCGCCTCAACCTCCCAAAGTGCTGAGATTACAGGCACGAACCACCGTGTCTGGCCGCTTCTCATTTATTTTTCGAAAAATATATGCAAGGTATCATCCCTAAACTAATATTCACTAAATGAATTTAAAATACAACCATAGTAAAATGAGAGTGGAAGGCATATAAATTAGTAAGTCTTGAAAAAGTGTTTTGGAAAAGGTGAAAAATAACAATGGTAGGAAATACGTATTACGTAAATTAAAAGAAGCAAAGGGAATAAAAGTTCACCCAGGATACAGAACATATTAAAGATACTTTTAAAATTTACTGCTGTAAGCAACCTTTTAAAACTTATTGCTATAATTTTCCTGAATCCATTTTCTAAACTGTAAAGCAGTTTAGAAAAAAGTCCACTTTTAAAAAATGTACCTAACCAAAAGTTTTAAAGTCCACTTTTTAAAAATGTACCTATCCAAATATTTTGTCTACAGGACTTAGAGAAATGCCTACATTGAATATGGAAATATATTCACTTCCAGTAATCTAAAAGTGCACATTTAAAGAGGCATAGATCTAAAAAGAAATCTCCAGAAATCATTTTTTACACACCTATTGCTTGAAGAGACTGCTGCATCAAAAGCTGCAACTTACAACTTTTGGAAAACATGCCACGTGCCTTTCTTGTGGTTCCATATGAAATAACTATATCTATAAAGGACTTTATTTTTATACTTTCCACTATTTGTCCTGAATCCTTTGAAAACTCTCTTGGACAATTTCAAATATACTGGAGCAACTAAATGTTGGAAAATACATTATTTACATAAATACTCAAATATTCATCAGGAAAGGTAAACATCTCATGAGCCCATAAACATTCCTGAGTAGAAAATGTCACAAGTTTTCATTCAAACTAAATTATGATTTAAGGCTATTACCTCCTCATACACCTGTTAAATTATCTCTTTATGTTGTATCACCTTCTTGTTTGTTAACGGTTCATGTTCATGACAATTTGAAGTCCATCTAACACTAATAAAACCTTTGATGTAACCTTCTTGGTTTAAGTTACTGCTAGATCTTCTTACATCCATTTCTTCGCTGAGACTTGAAAATAATTTTATTAGTACCGAAGCTCTTTAATTAAACTGAATGAGATTCAAGTAGTTTATGCAAATGGATTTTCATCATATACCAAATGCAAATTAAAGGGAAAAGTCACCTGAGACAGACATTAATTTTCCCCAGAAGAATTTGACACTACATATATTTGCAAAACATACTGACTAAAATTTTCATTTCAGTCCTTCAACTTTGTCTAAATGTAACATTTCATGCTTTATTAGGGTTGGGCAGGATGTTACACATATTAATAGTGACATGCTGGGGTTCCTTGTAATACACATTTAAATTTACCTTCTTATAATTACTCATCAATTTGCTATTTTACTTCTTAAAATATTAAAAAGGGTGTAAAGTTAGACATTGAATATCCTCTAACGAACAAATCTCCAATTATTAAACACTCTTAGGAAAGCACCGTTTCACAACTAGATGATATCACATACTGTCCCTGAAATAGTATTCCTTTCAGATGAACAGATAAAAATGGCAACTGATTATGAAATTTTTAGTTAAGGACCTAAATATAATGTCCCCAGTTAGCAAGGAACATATAACATACCTCCACTTTCCAACATTTTACTTTTTGTACTCTGTGTGTGGGGGTGGGTACATGGGGGTGTATTTTTAGAGGCCTAAATCCTCTCAATCTTTCTGTTTCAATTCTGCCAATTAAAAACAGTAGATACAGCAAATAAACGTAATTGGAAAATTTATATGGAAAAGAATCAGAAACCTCCTATCCATGTCCTATATTAAAATGAGCTTATCAAACCTGCAAAACTTAAGTATTTCATAAAACACTTGATATTTTTTTTCCTACTAAGATTTTCTTACACATCTTACCATAGATATTTCAAGCTAATTTGTATTAGCTGATTTTTTTGAATTTTTCTCTTTGGTAGTAATCAAATCATCTCTCAGAGTATTTTTCTCTATGAAACACAGTGGCTGTCTCCATTTAAAGAAACACACACACACACAACTAAAGGTTAACTGAAACGTTAAGTAGAAATTGTACAAAAGAAGATTTGAAGCAAGTTATGACCTCTTTCTCATGTTGTCACCTATTTTCCCCATCCTAAGCTTGAGTTGGCTCCATCTGCCTAATTATAAGCTTAAAACCCTCTGGGTGGTGACTGAGTCTATATTCTGCACTGCACTTAACACATTTTTCATGCTCTATAAATTATTAATAATAACAGTAGTAACAGCTATACTTTTCTTAATATAAAAGAAAATATGAACCTCACAACTGCCACTTATTTACACTCTCTTAAGTCTTCTAAATAACAGACAGCTGGAGTAATGGTTACTAAGATGACTTTGCCTCTCCCTTCTGTTCCATTTTTAATTCTCTGTAATGTTATCTATTTATGGTTTTTCTATGTTTTTAATTTATCCCTCTAATTTCTTAACCTCATATATTTATTCTCTTATTCTGAATGCAAAAGCAGCACCAGTATTTTTAATGTAGCTGCTAAGGGAAATATCTCTATTTGTGTATGTTTAATTGGCACAACTAGTGCACTGAAGTAGTGTTTCTCAGCTTTGGTGCCATTGACATTTGGGGCTGCATAACTTTTATGAGCGCCATTGACATTTGGGGCTGTCCTGTGGCTTGTAGGATGTTTAAGCAGCATCCCTGAAACCTACCCAGTAAATGCCAGTAGCACAGCCTGCCCCCTATTCTGACAACCAAAAATGTCTCCAAATGTTACCAAATATTCCCTGGAAAACAACTTCCCCACCAGGTGGAGGCCCATTGCAATATGGTAAAACTATTCCCTTCACTGTGTCACATTGCTGGAGCCAACGCAGAATAAAAATGTCATAAATATGAAATGGGAATAACAAAAAGTCACACAGACACACACACACACACACACACACACAAAGTATTTTGAATGTGCAATTCAAGCATTTAAAAAGCCTGAAGTTTGGTTCACACTTGTAATCCCAGCACTTTGGCAGGCCGAGGCAGGCAGATCACAAAGTCATGAGATCGAGACCATCCTGGCCAACATGGTGAAACCCTGACTCTACTAAAAACACAAAAATTAGCCGGGCGTGGTGGCACATGCCTGTCGTCCCAGCCACTTGGGAGACTGAGGCAGGAAAAATGATTGAACCCGGGAGGAGGAGGATGCAGTGAGCTGGGATCATGCCACTGCACTCCAGCCTGGTGGCAGAACAAGACTCTGTATATAAAAAAAAAAAAAAAAAAAAAAAAAAAAAAAAAAAAGCCTGAAGTTAATACAAGCAAAAATAAGTGAAACTCCAATACTAAGGATTATTTGATGGCCAAAAAATTAGTTCTGCTACTTTACTTATGAAAGCTAACCTGGAAAAGAGCTCTAAGTAAGGCACTAGCTGTGATTTAAGACCAGTATGTTTTAACATCCAATTAAAATAAATCCTTCTAACAGCACTTTTATAAAATCACTTAGCTTGTTAAAACATATTAAATGTTTGGCTCCCTTGGGCTAGATTGTGATTAAGGTACATTCAGAGAGGAAAAAATGCTTCTCATTTCACAAGGTCACAGTCCATTTCCAAATGAGCTTATACGCCATTATTTTCCAAAATGGGTTTTTTGTGTGTGTTTTTTGTCTGTTTGTTTGTTTGTTTGGGGTTTTTGTGCTTCCTTCACTAAACAAGCCAAAGTCCTCCTACTTCTGAGCATTACTATAAATCTAGATACTGTCAAATAGAATTTAATCTCCAATGCATTTTAAAAGCCTTGTAAATTACAAAAGAAATAACCACGGTGCATTTTTTTTTTCCTTTTAAGTTTTCTCTCCTGTGGTCAGTAAACACATGTCAACATCCACCTTCTTTATTTCAAGCACCAATACAGAGAACATTAAGTGGATGTCACATACACTTGGAACGTATGGGAAGCCTCATGTGATAATGTTTACACGCTTGAGATCCGTAGTTGATTCCACCCGGGTTTGAAATCTAGCTCCCAACCTTTCTCTCCTACGTGGCTTTGAGCATGTTGCCCTCTCTAAGCCTCTAGTTCCTCAAGTGTGAAGGGTGGAAATTTGTGTACCTATTTTATGGAATTGCTGTGAAATGGAAATACAAAGGTTTTCTCACATATCCTGCACAGAGTGAGTTGTATAATAAATGTTAACTATTACAGATTCATTAATCAATAGATGAGCTTCAAAGTAAGTACTATCTCACGCAAAAACCCCACTCCTCCCCCTCCTAAACATATGTAATCCTGTATTTCTTTTTTTGTTTTTTTTTTTTTTGAGACAGAGTCTTGCTCTGTCGCCCAGGCTGGAGTGCAGTGGCCAGATCTCAGCTCACTGCAAGCTCCGCCT
>NW_012114733.1:1613065-1614415 GCF_000951035.1 Colobus angolensis palliatus | reverse complement strand
GGGGTTTCACCGTGCTAGCCAGGATGGTCTCGATCTCCTGACCTCATGATCTGCCCGTCTCGGCCTCCCAAAGTGCTGGGATTACAGGCTTGAGCCACCGCACCCGGCCTAATCCTGTATTTCTTTATGTCATACCCCTAACTCCAGGTACACCTACACACACACACACACACACACACACACACAAAAGTCTCACACCTGGCAATCCTATTCCCTCCATCACACTCAACACCTCAAGTTCCTATCCAAGAAATAATGAAGCCCTGTGCCTCCTTCAACATCGTCCAAACATTTCAGGTACTATGCTTGTGGACCAATCATCTCATGTCACCTTCAACATCATAGACAGATCTTATCTCCATCACCTTGTCTCCATCCCTACTGTCCCCACTCTGATTCAGTCTCTTGCCTTCCATGTTCTGGGCAATTTTAGAAGCATTCCAACTTACCTATATTTACAGTAGCACCCCTACTCGGATCCACTCTTCACAGTGAAGTCAGAGTATGTTTTCTAAAGCACATATCCCATCATTACTTCCCTCTGTAACATACTGCAATGTGCTCCTGGTCCCTGACCTTCAGGATCAGCTCCAACCCTCAGAATCTAATAGCTAAGGCTCTTCATGACCTAAGCCCCGTCGTTCTAGCCCATTTTGACCAATGGTGAGTGTTTTTCATAAAACCTATACACTAACCATAGTAAACTACCTCCAGGTCCCTGAATCAGTGACATTACTCCTAATACTTTTTTGTATATTAGGACTGATGCCTGGCATGTAAATCTCCATGCATTTGTTGTCTAGTTCACTTTCTAGATCTCCTTTAAGCATTACCTTCTTCATGAAGCAGTTTCAGAACCTTCTGAGGCTGAGAGATGCTCCTTCATATGAATTCCCTTCTAACAACTCCCTAAACCCAACTTAAGGAGCTTACACTGCATTATAATAGCTTTCTCATCTATCAAACCCACCAAAAGTTACTGCCAAACATCAGCATCATTTTCATCTTTTATTTTATTTTATTTTATTTTATTTTATTTTTTGAGATAGAGTTTTGCTCTGTCATCCAGGCTGTGGTGCAGTGGTGTGATCTCAGCTCACTGCAACCTCCGCCTCCCAGGTTCAAGCAATTCTCATGCCTCAGTCTCCTGAGTAGCTGGGATTACAGGTGTGCACCACCACACCCAGTTAACTATTGTGTGGTTTTTTTTTTTTCTTCTTCTTCTTCTTTTTGAGATAGAGTTTTGCTCTTGTGGCCCAGGCTGGAGTGCAATGGCATGATCTCAGCTCACTGCAACCTCTGCCTCCCGGGTTCAAGCGATTCTCCTGCCTCAGCCTCCCGAGTAGCTGG
>NW_012114733.1:1524152-1613015 GCF_000951035.1 Colobus angolensis palliatus | reverse complement strand
AAATCTTTCCTTCTCTTTTTCTCTCTCTCTCTCTCTTTTTTTTTCTTTGAGATGGAGTTTTGCTCTTGTTGCCGAGGCTGGAGTGCAATGGCATGATCTCAGCTCACTGCAACCTCTGCCTCCCGGGTTCAAGCGATTCTCCTGCCTCAGCCTCCCGAGTAGCTGGGATTATAGGCATGCACCACCACATCCAGCTAATTTTTATATTTTTAGTAGAGACAGGATTTCTCTGTTTTGGTTAGGCTGGTCTCGAACTCCTGACCTCAGGTGATCCACCTGCCTCAGCCTCTGAAAGTGCTGGGATTACAGGCGTGAGCCACCGTGCCTGGCCCATTTTCATCTATTTTGTTGTTGTTGTTCAAAAAATGGAGTGCTTGGCACACAGTAGGCACCCAAAGTAAGTCTGTAAAAAAGAATGCCTGAATGAATGAAATGAATGAATAAAGTGAATATTAAGAAAATTATTTCATTTTGCTATAAAAACCCATAATGGACAAAGACATAATCAAATGGCATTTTTAAATGGCTTGCATACATAATATAGCCATAAAGGATGTTGCACTTTAATAAGAAATTAAAGATTTAAAAGACAGAACTGATTTTCAGGTTCCACCTAATAATTTCTAAACTGGAAATCTCAACAATCAAAACGTACGAGCCATAAGGACACATGCACACATACATTCATCACAGCACTATTCACAAGAGCAAACACATGGAATCAACCTAAATGTCCATCAGCAGTAGGCTGGACAAAGAAACTGTGGCATATATACATGATGGAACACTACCCAGCTATGAAAAAGAATGAGATAACGTCCTTTGCCGTAACACGGATGGAGCGGGAGGACGTTACCCCAAGTGAACTAACACGCAGGAATGGAAAAGCAAACACCCTATGTTCTCACTTGTAAGTGGGAGCTAAACACTGAGTACAGACACAAAGAAGGAAACAAGAGACACCACGGGAGGGTGGAGGGTGAGAAGGAGTGTGAGGATCAAACAACTACCAATCAGGTATTATGTACTACCTGAGTGATGAAATAGTAAGTACACCAAACTCCTGTGGCACACAATTTATCTATACAGAACCGATCTGCACATGTACCCCTGAAACTAAAAGTTTTTTAAAATGTGGTAGCCAGATTATCAGAAACCAGCAAGGCACAAAGTGGAATGTCAAGTACCACTTTCACTGCAAAATGTCTGACTTCCCCGTGACAATTTGTAGTACTCCCTAAACGACTAACAGACCCTGGCACCACAAGCAGTGGGGACTCACTTGGGAAGTGAGTAACACATATATTTAGTTCTAAGGTTGATGAATCAGAGGAAGGGGAAAGAAGCAGCAGTTATTTTGATGTGTTGGGGGTCTCGGTGCCTTTTGTATCTCAGCCTCTGCCGGTCTTGAGGCTCTTTGTGGGTGCAGGCCCGCAGGCTGCTGGTGTCTCTCTCTCTTGCTATCTCTGCTGACAGCTTCTCTGTGTGACGGCTTGGAATCCCAGCAGTGAAGTGTGAAAATAAAACACAGGCGAAACTTTACATGGGAATTTAAAATTGGAGTTATATTTTTGAAAGTTTTGAATGCATTCAACATTCAGAAAACTGCTTCCTTGTTAGAGCACACAGGGAAGGAAGAGTAAACAAGGTCAAATCCAATTCAGACATCATTTCACACGAGGCTCTCCACCACCCTCACTGTCCTCACCACCCCGGGAGTCCTAGATTAATTGTTCTGACTCAAGTTAATGTCAACTATTTGACCTTTTCAAAACCACGGTTTTCCAGAAGTGAACATCTACCACATCAGACTTATGTTCCTTCGGTTACATTGTTTGCTCTTTTAACAGAAGTTTAAAAAAAAAAAAAAAAAAACTTTGTCATAATCGAAGGAGATGAGAGAACCTATACTCTCTTGATTCAGTCTTCTCTCCCCCCACCCCCTTCACTTTCAGGGCATTCCAGAATTCAAGTTCAAGGAGGGTAAAAGAAAGCCCTGCCAAAGTCACCAAACAATACTTTTCGATAACAAAAGAAAAAGAGTATTTTGGCCTATATTTGCTTTCTATAGGAAAGGATTCCAAAAGTGAAGAGGAGTATGATTATTAACGCCAATTTCCCAAAACCTTCCTAGTGTAAATGTTTCTGAAAGGCACTGTGCTTTGCAGTGGTTTGATAGAACGGATTCCTTTATGTATAAAATGAAATATTTTTGGCCATAGATACATAAAAACACACAGCACATTTATATCCAGTCTAATAACATAAAATTGATGGCATGGTTTGGAATCCATTCTCTGGATTAAAAGTGAGGTCTAGTAGTAGCAAGGGTGATTTAAACAACCTAAAATAAAATGCTTTGGTAAAGAATAAAACGTTTCATGCAAATATCCATTAACAATACTGTGCCAATAATATCGAGAGCAATGCATGTCACAATGCACACCAGAAAAACAACTCAGGAATTTCTGAGTTAAACAGATGACCCTGTTGGAAGTACATAGAGGGTTGGGATGGAAACTGATAAGAAATGGAAGATGGTAGTACAGGAATAGCAACCATTAGCCTCAACAGCCTATAAAAAGGATTCCATCTTTAGAGGCAGAAACTAGTCGCTTCCTACTGAATTTATGGAATCCTAAAATGATGCACTCTCATCTAGCATCATCCCACAACTTCAAAGCAGTTTGTTCATTATCATGCAATTTCAGCAAATCATATTCTCTTGATGTGATTTCTGATCTGGAAATTCAGATATTTAAATAACTGTTCTCCAAATTCCTATTTCTAAAACTGCTTCAAAATTCCTAAACTTTCCCACAACTATGAGAAAAATGTGTGAGGCTTGATGGTCATCATTTCATATTCACTGTGATTATCTTTGCTCTCTTAGAGAATGATGTCAGCAAAAGTTTCCTTTCACCACTTGTGGGTATCTATGGAACTACAATTTTACAAAGGAGGCACTGTCAGACAGCATAGAATGCCTTCGACTCCTGAGGCAATGTTGCTTTCAAACTGCTAAATTATCTTTTAAAAGATTCACCAATTATGTTGCAGGAAAAACACATGTGGTTTAGAATATAAATATTTACAATAGATACTGAGATTCAGAGGTGAAAGAATGAATAGTGACATGGTGTTTTCTCCCAAGAGACATTTGCCATGACTGAGACCATTGCCACAGAAAGCTTTGTTTTCCGTTCCCTCTGTGTTCCTGCCTGCCAAGCACTTCTTCCATTACAGTTGTTACAACTACTTCTTTGGACAGGTTATGATTGTTGAGCAAATACGGCATAATATGTGCCTTATAAAGCTTTCAATTTAACAGAAACTTCTCAAATGTACAAATGTACTAATTCTAATTACCAATATCTTATGTTTCACACTGCATGTCTATTAGAGAGAAGATCAATTGGCCAGAAAGCAAATTAATCTAATTAAAATCCTTAATATAATCCAGTACAGTAACAAGGAGATTAAATGCAATATTGAAACGTTGCTTATAAACCATATTTTATATATTTGACACTATGATTTCTTTTGTTTCTACTGCATAATTACAAATATATCATTTTGAATAATTTATATTATCTATTTAAAATCTATTTAATTAATCAAAAGAGAAATAAAGAAAAGAAAGAAATTGAAAAGAAAAATTTATCTAAAAGCCGTATGTAAGAAGCAAAAGCGCTAACACTGGAAAACCAGTGTTGAAAAAAATCCACAGTTTTCAATGATACCACCTGTTCCTCCTAGAAAGCTAATTAAAATACACCTTAGGAAACATAATTGCCTACAACTTTAATTACATCTCTTCCAAGAATAAAGGACTACCACTCCCAGGATTTGTTTTCTCACTCAGCTACTGGTGTGGCTTCTCTCGTGTTGAATCTCTTTCTGACATCATAAGGGACTGCCCGCCGTTCCATATATGTGCAATCATGAGATCTCTACATTGACTATATAAACACACAAACATAATGTATGTACATCTATATACTATATGATATTAAATATACACACATAGATGTAGCTACAATTATACTACTTAGCAAAATACAGATACTACGTAAATACATATACACACACGTATAAATACAAATATGCCTATACTTCTATATCTATGTCTTTCCATTACCAGAACAAATTATGATATGCATCTGTTTGCAAATACATTGTTTGACATTCAGAACTAATTTTCCACTGGAAACAATGTCCCAGACTAGCCCATCGCAGGCTTACAAATCCAACATGTAGTCGAACGAAGGACCTCACAGGACTGACGTGAGTTTCAGGGCCCTGGAAGAAGATACGCCTTGAAAGCAGCAGCAGCAGCACAATGGAGGATAGGAAAGGGAAGAGGAGAAAGAACACATGTTGCTCCATTTCCTAGGTTCCAAAATTGGAAAGAGTCACTTTTTGGTATTCCTCCTCTCCCTTCCTCCACCTATCTCCCGACTTTGTTAGTGCTCTCAAGTGCCCTCCACGTTCAGCCTGTGGACCTCCACCAAGGTCACGTCATTCCCAGTTATGCCTCATGCCAACACATCCACAGCTTCCCTGATCAATCATCCAGAGACGCAGACACCCAGTATAGATGAACTCCTTTAGACGTTAGGAATTAGTATTTTAGTCATTGGTAAAGTCCCTATAACCACAGCAAACACATTTCATTTATGTTTGTTTCTTAAAGAACATGCTTGCTAATGCAAACAAAAAATTGAGAGAACTGTAGCTCGCGAACAAAAAAAAAAAAAGAGAGGCCGTAGATGCTGTGGGTTATAGTTTTATATATTTTGGAACTCCTAGTTTGAAGAAACAGTTTACTCAAGAAGCTGCTAACTTAAGATAATTCAGTTATTCCCAGCCTTCTCTTTTTCCACTGAGAGAAGTGCCATGTCTTTAAAAGCTTTTTTCCCTCAATCTGTACCTCCTCCCCATCTCCATACACACACGCATCTAGACTGCTTAGGAAAAGCTTCTCCAACCAAGACCAGGTTAGCAGCAAAAGAAAGTGGTGGTGTAAAGCCCCCAGCCCCGAAAGATGTGCGTGGGTCGTAGATAAGTTGCCTTTGTAGAGATACCCCACTGCAAACACTCCTTTAAAGATGACCTGAAAATTCCCATCCTTGAATATAAATTCATTTCTCCACTGCTGTAATTGTCTCCAGCAAACTACTTAATATAAAAAGCAACAACAGTAATATGAATTCAGGGATTGCCCTTCCCCCACTTAAAATACATAATATCGACTGTTTTCATTATTATATTCTTGGAAACCGGTACATTATTTCGGCTCTAAAAGGTGCTGAACAACCGACCGCGGTAGGGCGAGACAATGGAAATCTCTAAAAAGCTCTAAAACCACTTCCCGCAAAACATGCAAGGATTTTTTTTTTAAAATCCTTAAATATGAAAAATCACCACTTCATAGCCCACATTTATGAACATATGTAGGCATAATATTCAATGAGACAGAGAAATAGCGATACAGACACCTTTGTCATTCAGTACAAGCTAAGTGCACAATGTGCAGAATGTATGTGACTCATCAAAACATAATAAAAATGCATTATGCGTTAGGCAAACAACAAACAGTGTTTTCACACGAGAGAAGTCTAAATAAGAATGTAAATTTATTTATTAAACCTCTTCAATGAGACTTGACTCCCGCCAGGATACACACACTCTTAGCATGACAAACAAAAACTAACAACAGGAGTTCCCAGGGAGGAAGCCTGAACTTGGGCTTTAAATAATTAACACCTTTCAAAGAAAACATAAATGTTTGGGGGGGACAGATAGCCCAATTACACCAATTTGATTATTACAGATTGTATACAAGTATCAAAATATCACACGTACTCCAAAAATATGTACTATGTCAACAAGACATAAATTAAAAACCCCTGTGGTACACAACATACACATTTTTGTAATTAAAAAGAAAACTATATTAAATTACAAAAAACATTTAAAAATAATTAACACACTTTTTTCCCTTAACTTATACCTATGGCAATTTGTTAGTAGGTAAGCCAAAATGTTATCCTAGTATAGCAGTTGACGTGTAAAGCTCTTTCTTTATTAAAACATTGGACAGGGCCGGGCGCGGTGGCTCAAGCCTGTAATCCCAGCACTTTGGGAGGCCGAGACAGGCAGATCACGAGGTCAGGAGATCGAGACCATCCTGGCTAACACGGTGAAACCCCGTCTCTACTAAAAAATACAAAAAACTAGCTGGGCGAGGTGGCGGGTGCCTGTAGTCCCAGCTACTTGGGAGGCTGAGGCAGGAGAATGGCGTGAACCCGCGAGGCGGAGCTTGCAGTGAGCTGAGATCCGGCCACTGCACTCCAGCCTGGGAGACAGAGCAAGACTCCGTCTCAAAAACAAAAAATAAACATTGGACAGAACATCACATTTAACGAAAATTAAGGAGGCTGAAATGGGAGAGGTCTGAGTGTATTTTCATTAAATGTCAAAGATTTAGTAATACTAATCATATGTTTTCTTTCCACTCAGCTAAGTGTATAAAACAGATATTCATTATTTTAGCTCTTCTAATGTAGGCCTATCATGGGTTTGCTGCTCCTTTCCGAGTTGTTTTTTTTGGAAGCGAGTTTTTGCTGTTGCTATTTTGTTTTCAGTATTTGTTTTTAGCATTCAAGACTATGACTTGCAGGATTCCCACCCCCCCGCCCCCCCCAAAAAAGTGTCTAAAGGCTTTTAAACCTGGGTTCTAGACAGATGAGTTTTCACCATAAGGCCAACAGCAGCATTTCAAATCATTGCCTTAATATGTTTTTCCACATGATTTTCCACATCTTAACTTTTGTAAGAGGCATATAAAGAAGGAGTAGCAGGCTTGGAAGAAGAGGTGGATCAGGCTTAAGAGGGCATATGCCACTTTTGAGTGACACACACGAAGCTGCATTTTCTGCATGTGCTATAGTGTCTTCCCGGAGGAATTCTCTTCAAATCTGACTTTACATTCACGATTTGATTGTCAGGTTTGAAAGCCAAATTTATGAAAACATAGGGAGAATATAAGACACTGTAAGTTAAGTTTCTTTGAAAAGCAGTAATTCAAAACTTGGATAAGCCTCTCTCTTTCATGAAGACACTACTTTCTCAAAAAAATAAATAAAATTTTTAAAAAGTGTATATATAAGTGAGAGAGAGAGAAAAGAAAAGGAAATTCCAGAGAAATTCAGTCATTTGCAAATAGTTCACTTTTTTCAGCCTGGTTTTAATAACCCTCCAATTCAGCTCCAACCTGACTCTCAGAACCCACCTCCTCTACATGTCATCAAGGAACAGAAGGAAGAAATAAAATTTAAAAATCCTTCTTGCCAGTCCTATGGCAGGTCGTATTTTCCAAAGATGCACATATCTCACACCATAAGCTTTCCTTCCACTGGCAGTGGGGAGTGTATTCCCTCCATTTGAATCCATGGCCATAGAGTAGGCTGGAAGTGATGCTATGTGACTTCCCAGGCTAAACAGCAAAGAGATACGGTTTCTGCCAACTCTCCCTCTGCGATCTTCATCCTACCTTCTTCCCTTTTTCTTCCCCCACCAGAACATGTGCTTCAGGAGTCCTGGGCTAAGATGTAAGGGTTCCAACTACTCTGAAGCTGCAGTGCCAGAGAGAACTCATCAGGAGGCCAAATGCAGACAGAAAGGGAGGAGTCCTAACTGTACGAGCCCCCAGTGTTTGAGACGTCCCAACATCAACCAGTGGGCTTGTGAATAGGTAAGGGTTCAGATGACTCCAGCTACTCACCCCTCCTTAAAGTCTTCCCGTTGCAGCCTGAGATATAGTGGAGCAGAGAAAAGTCATCTCTGCTGTGCTCTATCTGAATTCCTAACCTATAGAAATCCATGACTGTAACAGATGTCTTTTTATAAGCTACCAACATTTTGCGTCATATATTATGCACATACAGAAATTCAAACACTCCCAATGTGATTGCCAGCAAACCCAATTCTCTGCAAAATAAAAACAAGTATTATGTCCCAAGAACTGTATTTTGTGTATCATCACTTCTCCTCACAATGATTTTGTAAGCCATCTCTATTTTACAAATGAGCAATACGGGGCTTAGAGAAGCTAATAAGGTGCTCAATGTCACACAGCTGACAAGTGAACCAAGCTTGGACCCCACGTCCCTCTTACGGCAGAGACTCTGATACTCCTCTTTCCTTCGCCGATATTCCTCTTTCCTTTCCCTACAAGTTCACACTGCAGAGGAAATAATGTGACTAAAGTCTCAGTTATAGTACCGGGTTCAGTAAAACTAGCCTCACTCATTTCTTCCTTTTCAACTAACCTACACTGAATCCTATCATTTAAAGACTAATACATAAATTATAGTAATTTCTAGATACGTTGAAAAATAATAAAAGAATGAAGGACCTATGTTAAAATTGATTAATAGGAAACTATTTAAAAGAAGACACCTATTTAGAACAATATTAAGGGTGCCTGCTGCGTTTTGATTTTAAGGGTTACAAATTACACTTTGACAAAAGTGCTTCTATGAATTATAATTACATTCATTTATTTCCCAATGAATGCTTTCATTCAAAGATTTTTACCACTCTCTGTGGGCATATGATTAATATGCATGTGCTCAAACAATATTCACAAACTTCACAATCCTAGAGAGAGAAAAAAAAGTGATCAGCCTTCCCCAGTCTGAGTGAATTGCTTTGAGTAAATTTCTGCACCTGTAAAGACGCTCTTCTGGGGATGGGCTCTGTTTGCATCCGGGGCTAGATGTCAAGATGCCCTTCTGCCCTCATATTTTCAAGGGCAACAGCATTACATTGTTATTCCAATGGACAGAGCTCATGAAAAGCCATCCTTATATTCTGGAGCCTTTAGGAGAAAGCTTTTCTTTGGCAGTGAATGAAAACAAAGGCAAAAGATGAAAGGAATCATCTTTTAAAGGAAACAAAAAGGCCTCTACAAAGAAGTGCATAAATGTAGAAAGCAGGAAAAAAAAAAAAAAAAAGGTACATTATATTTGGCGTGAGAGTAGAGACAAAGCAAGGCCCAATGGAGCAATACTCTTTCTTTACAAATACTGTCAGAATTTTGGGGAAAAAAAAAATTCATTTTTGAAGGTTCCAGGAACAAAACCGACAGACAAGAGCTTAAAATATACGCAGCCACAATGTTTCCATTTTGTTGGGGTTTCAGAAGAACTCCTGTGGGCAAACTCTGCATGTAAAACAGACTGAGTGTGATGTATCTATATCAAGGCAACAAACACATCAGGAACAGTTGGAAACCAGCCAACACTTTGGTTTTATATAATGTCAGTCAACTGGTTGGGCTGATTTTTTACCATAAATGGCCTATTTTTAAAAAGACTGAACAGTGGACTTGAATAAACAGTGTACCAAGCTAACACCATAGAGAAATATACAGAATCAAAAGTGTTCAAGAATGTCAAGCAACAGCACAGCCACACAAGAGGTATAGGCCAATATAAACAAACCAAATCTAATCACATTTCCACTTTCTGACTGAAATCTTTCCCAAAGCAGTACCTTTACATACAGTGGGTTTTGTTAAAAAAAAAAAAAAAAAAATCAAAGGGGCACTAGGCTCCTCTTTATTATGCCTTTAAAAATAAAAGACTTAAGCCAGATTGGACAGTTTTCTTTTAAATTCTAGTTTCAGCTGTTTTCAGCAGCTCATTTTGAGAAACATCTGTCCAGTCTGGCTCTTGGGGAGATGTTCAAAGACAAGTGTTCTCATCTGAATGCTAAGGGACTCTCCTAAGGGAGTCAGTAGTCCTCTGAAAGCAAGCAGAAACTATCAAAACATCTATAATCCTTGAACTTATTTATCAAGTTCAGTTCACAGTGTACAATATGACTCAATTTCATCGTCAGTAAAAAATAAAGTTTGTCTGCTTCACTGCCACCTTTAAGACATCATGTTGTTTTCATATTAAAAACTTAAAATATTCAGTGACCAATTAGTTTGGAGGCAAAATTGGCCAAGTATAAACGTATGCAGGAGAGAATTCAGATTTGAACACAGCTAACTTGGAATCTGAGTTCATACACAACATATGTATATACAAACCCACATGTTGCATTTGTGAACACAGGTACAGAGTGAAAATTCTCCACGTTTAGGTCCACAACACAGAGTCATGTCATGAAGAATTAACACAAGTTCTAATTCTCACCAGAAGTGATCCAAATAGGTTAATGAACACCTCCTATATTTCAGATATAATAATAAACACTGTCACAATTTCATAAAGTAGGTAACAGCTCCATTTTAGAAATAAGTAAAGGGGGGATCAAGCAAGCCAAAAATGTGTCTATGTTCACATAGTTGCAACTGGCAAAGCTAGGATCAGAACCACAGTTATTTTGACTAAGAGGTCCAGAAACTTGGCTCTAGCAAGCAACCATCCAAGTAGAAGGTTACCAAATACCAAAATGAGGAAATGGTAAAATATTATCCATGAGTTACTGAAACTACATAATAAAAAGGAAGCCAAAATAAGTTTTGATGCATTTAAAGCTACCTCTCTAAGGCATGGGTTAAAAGTTGAAAGCTAGCTATCAGAAGTTTAATTATATATTCTCTCAAGTAAGAGAACCAAACAAAAGTAGATCAACCAGACCAAACTTTTAAAACACTAACTTCTCTACGAAGCTAATGTATAAGACACGGTATTTCCTCTGGGAGAGAAGAGCCTGTGTAAGATTGTTTTTTCACTCTCATGATTGAAAGAAAAATCAATTAAAGTTATCCTGGGAGACCTTCCATACCATTCCAAAGAGCTAAGAAAACGCTGGATGCATTCTGAATGCAGCAAACACTAGACTCTCCTAAAAAATATTCCACATATATTGTTTGCTAAATCAAATTCAGTCCTTAGATTTCACAGATTCAAGAGAATATCTGGAATATCTGGCAGAAAACAGAAAAAACAAGCTTATCCTACATTTGGTTTTAAAGCGCTGTCTTTCAAGATTTCCCTATTTTTTATATTAAACTTTGTGATGGCCTGTCTCAAAGCTCTGCCAGAAATTTATGAGGAGTGAAAAAAACTCTTCTAATAGATTCAGAAATAAAGCTATGGCATTTTCAAAGGAAAACCAATATGAATGCCCTTTAAGGAAAGTTCGGCAAGGACAACACAAACCGTATGTTCCAGGTATGTGATGTGAACCACATGGTCTGTGAGGCTTCTTACACTTGATATGCTCCTCCTGAGGTGCCAACATCAACAAACAACAATGTGTACTGTGACTGCAATTACGGCCAAGGTCGGATGGAAGTGCGGGCTCTGTCAGCCTTGGTCTGATTTTTTAATACCAAGCAAGAAAACTGACATTTTGGGGTACAATATTGCTATCCAAAGCAAATATGTGGGATGGGAAAAAGGCAAATATTAAATTCTGAAGTAAACAAAGTAAGAGGTCCTTAAGTAAAATAAGAGTTTTTTTGTTTTTTTTCTTTTTCCCAACTACTCTCCTCTTCTCAGAGTGAGTTTCACATTTTATACACTACCCATATTCCCTGAGAACTTTATATATATCAGTGTCTACATTTGGAGATGATGAGGTTATTTGATTTAAAATTGAGAGGCCTTGGTTCAAATCTTTGCCTTTGATAATCTGTATGTATAATGTCCCAAATAATCAGAAAAATAAGCAATTGAGTTATATCACTTTTATAGTTTTTTGAAATTCTGAATGCCTACAAAATTATTCTTTATTACAACAAAAAGTTTGCTATATAATGACAATATGAGAATTATGTGGCATAAAACAACTGTCATTTGCATAATCATTCTAGTCCACTTACTTGGCCAGTGATCAGTAATTTACAATGCTGAATAAATGTATCGTTTTCATAAGGGACAGATGTATTTTTATTTTTCCTTTATTTCCTTCTTATCCTTCTCATTTCCCTTACCCCATTATTCTTTCATTACATAAGATCAAATGATGAATACACTGAGTTATCTAGATGTGGTTTAAAAAGAAAAAATATAGATAAGATGGTATCTGGATAGCAGTAAGTTATTTAAAAAAGAAAGCTAATTATTTAAGAAGAAAAACACTTAGTAAACATGTACTCTTCAGGTTTCTTATTCATAACACACAGGCCATAATAACCCTTGCAATGGATACTTTTATTTGTAGAATCCCAAGTTATCCATCCATATGAGGTCAAATGAGGTTATGGGAGATTTACCAAAAAATATACATCAAACTATATTCAGGCTCAATTTTCTCTTCCATGAAAATGAATGGTTTTATCCAAATAATCTCTAAAGTCCCTTGCAGACCTATGACTTTATCACTCTAAACATCTATGCCTATATTCATATCATTAGTACCATCAACACACACGAATGCATTTGAAGAATGTCCCAAATTTTATAAGTCAGGGCATGAGCAACTAACACAGGGGCAAAAAAGAGGCTCTTCAAAATTATGGATTAGAAGCAGGATGAATTCATTAATGTTTTTAATTTCACTCCTCCTGAAAAATGGAGCTGTCTAAATCAGGCTGGGCAATCGCTAAAGTGACTCTGAGAATCATCCTTGACAAAAAAACTTTCTTGTTAAAATGCAGCAACATGATTCCAGCTCTAACTGACACCCATATTATTATTAAAACAAAACAAAAAAAACTGTGTAGATAGAAAGATGAAAACAAAACCAGAGTAAGAGTATATGACTGCAGAGAAGAGAATTTTTTCCCTCTGTACTAATTAGTTCATTTCTTGCTACCTGAAGACTTACTGGGTTAATCTGTGGAACCACAGTGTATTAGTGTTTTTACTACTGATAAAGACATACCCAATACTGGGAAGAAAGAGTGGTTTAACTGGACTTATAGTTCCACATGGCGGAGAAGGCCTCAGAATCATGGTGGGAGCTAAAAGGCACTTCTTACACGGTGGCAGCAAAAGAAAATGAGGAAGATGCAAAAGCGGGAATCCCTGATAAAACCATAAGATCTCATGACACATATTCATGTTTTCATGTATTCCTACATGAAAACAGCATGTAGGAAACTGCCCTCATGATTCAAATTATCTCCCATTGAGTCCCTCCCTCAACACCTGGGAATTACAGGAGTACAATTCAAGATGAGATTTGGTGGGGATCCAGCCAAACCCTATCACACAGGATGTAATATCCTATTTGGTTCATCTCTGCTTTAGAATATTACTGTCTTCCTATACTTTGAGTGAAGAGGGAATACTTATTTGGATAGAATATTTAAAATTTGGGCTGGGCACAGTGGCTCATGCCCATAATCCCAGCACTTTGGGAGGCCAAAGCTGGTAGATCAACTGAGGTTAGGAGTTCGAGACCAGCCTGGCCAACATGATGAAACCGTCATCTCTACTAAGAATAAGAAATTAGCTGGGCACAGTGGCATGCACCTGTAGTCCCAGCTACTGAGAAGGCTGAGGTGGGAGAATTGCTTCAGGGCAGGAGGGGGAGGTTGTAGTAAGCTGGGATCGCATCACTACACTTCAGCCTAAGAGTTACAGCGAGACTCCGTCTTAAAAAAAAAGAAAAAAAAAGAACGTAAAAAACTCCTCTCCTAACAATTCTAACTCTTTCTGCAACAAAGTCATGAAGGTAGGATATTTTTTCACATATATAACTTCACATAATTTTCTTTTTTAAAATATTTAGATTTGGCTGGGCACGGTGGCTCACATCTGTAATCCCAGCACTTTGGGAGGCTGAGGCGGGCAGATCACTAGGTCAGGAGATCGAAACCATCCTGCCTAATTCAGTGAAACCCTGTCTCTACTAAAAATACAAAAAATTAGCCGGGTGTGGTGGCGGGCGCCTGTGGTCCCAGCTACTCAGGAGGCTGAGGCAGGAGAATGGCATGAACCCAGGAGGCAGAGCTTGCAGTGAGCCAAGATTGTGCCACTGCACTCCAGTCTGGGTGAGAGAGCAAGACTCTGTCTCGAAAAAATAAATGAATAAATAAATAAAAAATTTTGATTCAATGATAGGGTCAGAAATTTATCCATAGGGGCTAATTTTATTCAAGAGAACACAATGTATTTCTCATAAAATTGAACAAAATGCCCAAAAGGATGTTAAAATTAAGAGAGAAGACAGTAGGTAACTGATAGAAGGGGGAGAAAAAAAATGAAAGATATAGAGAAAAGAAATAAAAATACTAATTTCACAATAATACTAAGAATCTACTCTTTTAGCAACTTAAAAATATACAGTATGTTACTTAATTTCAATATTCAAAATATGCTGAAGGACTTTGAATATTCAAGTACCTAGACCTCCTTTTTAACAGACAATTTTAATCTTGAATATTTACAGACTTAATCATTAAGTAGAAAAATGGATTTGACTGGGGCATTTCTTCCTCTCTTTTCCTCCATCAAGGGAAGTATTAGTAAGTTTTGCAACAGTAAGTCTTTGAAAACATGTGAAAGAAAAAATTATCTTTCTCTCCTACGAGTTCAGAATGGAAAACAATTTGGAAACTAAGAGTGGGAAGGAAAGAGTTTAAGAAAATAATGAAATAGCTTTTTTTTTTTTTTTTTTTGAGACAGAGTCTTGCTCTGCCACCCAGGCTGGAGTGCAGTGGCCAGATCTCAGCTCACTACAAGCTCCGCCTCTCGGGTTTACGCCATTCTCCCGCCTCAGCCTCCCGAGTAGCTGGGACTACAGGCGCCCGCCTCGTCGCCCGGCTAATTTTTTGTATTTTTGAGTAGAGACAGGGTTTCACCGTATTAGCCAGGATGGTCTCGATCTCCTGACCTCGTGATCCGCCCGTCTCGGCCTCCCAAAGTGCTGGGATTACAGGCTTGAGCCACCGTGCCCGGCCCCATGAAATGGCTTTTGACACAAGTATTCGTCGTGGCCACAGCCCCAAATGTTCCCCATGGCCACTGCTCTAAAATATGAACTATCTCATTTGATTTGAGAAGGACCTAAGGGAGAAGAGAAAAAAAAAGAAATGACATTTTGATTAAAGAGGTCGTTTACCCAAACAAATGCATATCCACTACTGGTTTCTTCCTATCCATCCTACTCTGCTGCCTCCAAGGGAAACAATTTCTGAGGAGAGTGTCTAGATACCATGTTCAGAAGGATTCTGAGAAGAGTGTCTAGAGTACCATGTTCAGAAAGATTCTGAGGCTGTTTTTCTCCAGAGAAAAAAAAAAAAATAGGAGAGTCCTATTATCAAATAGTAATGTCTGCTTTGAACAAGGGATAAAGAGAGTAGCAGCGACATACAAAGGAGAAGAAAAATGAACAAACCTCCTCTCGTTTGTCAGAATCTCCATAAATCCTGAAATTTCACCAGTCTTTTGAAATCTACATTACACAAGAATTCTACTGAATTTGAAGGTGCTTTGCCTGAAATATGATCTTTTTGATCATATTTCCTTGTTCAGACTCTCAAACAGCTTTGCATTAATTTATAAAGGTACCAACAGTATTCTGAATTATCCTTTGGGGCTGTAAAATAGTAACCAGATTCCAAGAGGCCAAACAATTTTTACCTCAGTACTTGCCAGTTTTCTTAAAATACATTGGTTATGACTTCCTTTCACAATTTCAATGTGATGTGATCAAATACTCCTGTAATCTAAACTAACTTTATACCAAAAGCAACTTTATGCAACTTTATTCCTTCATATTAGTCCCATCTCACGCCAAGTATATAATGGCTTGCATTTCAAAAACAAAAGTCTTGAAATAGTGCCACTCAACTCATAATCATGTTGGTTTTTCCTTCATACCTCCTATTTCTATCATTCTATTGCATACTCCCTGGGTTCAGAACTGAGGGCATCTACGTCCTGGATTATTTTACTGTTCTCCCTTTGGAAAATTCAGACTCTGATGGTTTCTAAAATTCCTCCTTCTTCTCTTTTTGATCATATTTCCTTGTTCAGACTCTGAAACAGCTTTGCATTAATTTATAAATAAAAGATTTTCATTTATATAGATTCGTAATAAGAAGTAATGAAAATATACTAAACTAAGTAAGAAGCCAGCAGGTGGGTTAGAGAAGGCAGCTGTAATAACCAGTCTACCATCTCAGGAGCTGAACACAATAACATTTATTTTTTCATTCATGTCACAATTTAATATGAATTGTACAGACACTTTGCTCCATGTAGATATTTAAGAGACTCTGTTTCTTCCATCTAGTGGTTCTATCATCTCTTCCTGGAATCTTCCATTGGACCTAATGTCTTCAGAAGCCACCTCCCTTCTTAAAACAGCTTAGCCTAGAGGTAGCACCACTCACTTCCCCATCATTTCCAATCATATCCCATTAACCACTGCCTCGTCTATAACAAATTCTCAGCTAGGAAAGCTGAGAATTTGATTTAATGATGTGCCATGAAAATAAAGAATGTATTAGTGAACACTAGCAATCTCTACCACAGGACTTTTACTTCCATTTCCAAGAAAATGGCATATTGACATTAACCCTATCTGTCTCAAAAAGCTGTCATGAAAATCAAGTAAATCAGGAATGTGAAATACTTTAAAATTGTTAAGTGCTGTGTAATGATATGGCACACTGGCCTACGCCTCCTTTTGATACCTTCACCTCTATACCTGCACAAAAGATTATTTTCCAGGCTCTTAAGAAGCCCCAAATTCATAAATTTTCAAAAAGAAACACAGTTTTTAACATGTGTCAAGAGTTACTGTCAACTTAATCCACAAGACAAAAGAATAAAGCTAAATCAATATGTAAATGTTTGGCAGGAAACTAGATTCACCACTCAGTTTTGGGTTCCATTCATCACACCAGGCTTAACGCCAGTGTGACTCAAAATCCAAGCTCCAAAGATTAGCAAAATGTATACAGACTGCATGTCCTGACACTCTGAGGTAGGTTATAAAAAACAGTCAAAATTGAAAATGGTAACTCTATGATTGTCAGGCCTATTTGGTATTATGCGCTGCGAGTTTTGGGGATACCTGCTCATGTCCTTTGCATCTGAAGGTTGAAGCTAAGTTTCACAGTTTTTTCCACTGTCTCTGTCTACCACCACAACTCCCACCTATGCTTTTCAAGCAGCTCTGTAAATCCTGTCTACTTCCCGAAACTTCACTCAGTCAAGTAGTGGAACACCTCATCTTCTTCTTGTCTCCTATGGACTTGAAAGAAACTCCCACACAGGATCATTCACTGTCCTCTCATGACAAACACACCTTCTTCTCCATGTTGACCTCCACCAATGAAAATAAACTGAGATATCAGAGAGAACATGGAAAGAAACTGTATCGTAGTAGCTCATGGCCAAATATAGGCATGAACGTACTTAAATTATCAGCATTCACTATGTTTTTTCATTTCCCTAAAGTCTTATTCTTCACAAGGAGAGTAATACTTTCTCAGTACTTAGAAAATAAGGTGGTTAAGCTTCCTCCAGGAGCTCATATTCTACAAGGGGCACACATCAATCAACTGTCCATATTCGATGTAAATGACAGAAGTCTGAGAAATCACTCTCTGGTAACAAGGAAATATAGTGTGTTAATCAAGGTAAGTGAGCTGTTTCCACACAGCAAGTCCTGAAACTGTTTTGCATACATTTGCATGTTCATTGCTCTGAGAAGTCCCATAGTAAAAGCAAAGCAAAGCTGAGAAAACAACACCTACACACACAAAACACCTCCACAACAACAAAAAAAAGCCAACAGAACAACTTGAGTTGCTTGAATATATTTTTGTAGGGTGACTATTTTCTCTATAGACCTGTTAATAGCATTCAGATTTTCCTAAACGCTAGATTGAGAAGCACTGAATGATGCAGATGTTTTGATAATTTAAAAGTAAATAATTTTTACTTTACAAAAGCATTGGAAATCTCAAAAGAAAAGTCTGTGTCATTAATATTCAAATGCTTGTACTTTTAAGTCTTCTTGTAAATAATCAGGTAAATCTCTGAGTATCTTACATAGATGTGAAAACATGATTTAACAATGGATAGTGATGGAATGTATTTTAAGTAAAAGAATACACTTAAACGCATAGCTAATAAATTTTTAAATCTGAATGAAATAAATAATTTTCTGGGAATTATATAAATTACTTATTTTGCCTCAAGAAGGAATGGGAGATATGAATAGAAAATAACCATGGGAGAGAAATTGTAAAAGTTCTATTTTTTTTTTCATGTTTAGCAAAAGGAAGCAAAACCCATAGAGGTATCCAATTTAGAGAAGCCTCTAACCCCAAAACAAATTCATACTGATAACATTCATACAAACAGCACTTCTACAATAAAAGTCTGATGGGAAATCTGTTTTGTAGTCAGTCTCACTGAAATAGAAATGTTCAGGGATTTGGTATTCTCCATAGAAAAGTTAAATTTACATGAAAAATACCTTTAGGTAGGATCTAAACATGCTCACCAGCAAAAGATAAAACTGACAAACAACAATACATTTTATTCAGGATTAAAAACACTTGTTTTCTGCATATGCCAAGGAAACTTACTTGCGTGTGCTTAGACATTTTTACTCACATTGAGAAAATGAAGCACAATTCACAAATTTAATTCATAATTTCTTTTTAAGCTGCATATAATAAATATCTATTATTCATGGGGGCTGGCAAGTGTGTATACTACCTATTTTTTTTTCTATGTTTAGCCTTCAGAGCTGCTTAAATCTTAAAATATGTAGCTTCTTTGCTGTTCTCTTTCTTACTGTGGAACCTAGTGGCTTGGAACTGTAAGCTCTGCTACAGTCCCAAACATTTCTTCACTTGACCCAACAAACATATCTGTCAAAATATTTTGGGCTGTAGATAATAGAACATCCTACTAAAAGTGGTTTAAAAAATAAGGACATGATTCTGTCCCATAAAACCTGAGGCAGGGTGATTCATTCAGCTGCTCAATAGCAGCTCAAGCGCTCAGTCTTTTCCCATAGTCTGTCCCCTCTGCTTTTCTTATTGTGCCGGTTTGTCGCCTTAGATTGGTTCCTGTCATGGTCCCCAGATGCCTGCAGCAGCTCCAACCACCACATACAGAGGAAACATTCAAGAACAGAAAAGGAAACATCTTTGTCTTGGTGCCCATCTTGTGAGTAAATAAACCCTTCTCAAAAACTCCCCAGTATATTTGCTCTAAATTTTCATTCACCAGGATTGAATCACATGGCCACGTTTAAGCGCATCACTTAGCAGGAAACTGAGACCACTTCACTTTTTTCAACCAATAAGATTTGCTACTTAGGAGCCACCCCACCACCCCCACCCCCTGGCATACACAGCCTGTTAGTATAGAATGAGAGTAAATAAAATCTGGGTCAATGTTATAGGCAAACAAGAAGGAAGTGTCTAACAGGCAAACAACAATGTCTGTCAATAGTCTGTTTGTATGCCCAAACACTATCAAATACCAATTTATATTCCAAGGAGTCATTCTTATTGGTAGGTACGTTGCATAAATGATTATATATAATTTCTGAGTAAGTGATATACATTTTATTCTATTTTCTCATCTATAAATCAAAGCTACTATAGCTGAACTTCATAGAATCATAAAATTCTAAGGCAGAAGATCCTAAAAATTTAATAAACTGATCCATGATAAATCAAATTATATTTTAAATTTCCTAGGGATGCTCCCTACTTAAGAAAGCCTTCAACTGAAGTTTACCTTTGCTTTATTTTAGCATATCCAGTTTTCTTAAGTTGGAAATTACTATAAGTAAATGTGAGAGTGGTACATGCACAGTCATTTGCTTTCTCTCTATTCTCAGATTATCTTGTTGGACTTGTAACCCAACCACCTGCTCCGAACCAAAATCTAGATCAAAATAAATGTTACTGACTCCTTACCCTATATGGGTTTTCTATTTGATTGCTCAGAAACTCCAGTATGACACCTGACATAAGAGAGTAAAAGCACAACCCAAGAGGCGCTCCAGAAACTGGATCAGCAGAAACATCTTCACAGGTAGCAGACCTCAGCTGGGTTGAGGACCAAACGCCACCTTCACATTTTATGTTTTTCAAGGTAACAACATAACAGAAAGAAGAGGACATGGGATGGGAAACCAAGAGTATTGGCCTCTACCATCCTTGCTTTGCAACAGATTTTCTGTGGCAAGGCTCTTCCCCTCATCTGACAGACGAAGGAGTAAACCATCTTCAGTGCAATTCAGCTCCTTCCCACTAATTCACTGATTCATTCACTTAACTATCAAATGTTTATTGAACACCTACTTGCACCAAACTCTACATTAAATTCTAGATGTGTGGAGGAAAAGAGCTAAAGTCCCTCCAGTCTTGGTGTGGGGGGACAAGCAATCACTGAGCAATCCAGACAGGACATGTTATGAATCAGATAAACTTGGTGATTAGCAGAAGGAAGTAGAGGAGAGAGGTCCATTTAGAGTGGTCAGGAAAGGCATCACAGAAGAGGGGGCAGGGGAGAAAGACGAGTTAAGTTTGACAGAGAAAGAATTCCAATAACAGGGAAGACCATGGACGATGTCAAGAGAATTAAAATGTGGTGAGCTAACAGGGTCTGATATAGGATGAAGGCAGAGAGGAACACAGAAGCTAGCTCAACCAAGGGCCTTGTAAGCCAAGGAGGTTTTTTACTTCATTCCAAGTTAAATTGATACCTTTTAATGATTCGATGAATCCACATAAATTGCTTGTGCTGCAGAAGGTTCTGAGAACTGTAAAAACTGTTCCCTTTCTTAGTATCAACTGTTCCGTTTCTTAGTATCACCAAAATTGCCGATAAACATCACAGCTACACAGAGGTGCATAGAAGAAAGAGACGATCCCTTGAACTTTCCAATAACGGTTTCTTCATTTTAGTTTTCTCTCTCTTTTAAAAATCAAATGGGTTACAAAATGCTTGTGGAAGCATGAGAACAACAATAACAGTTTCTGCCTAGAAGAATCCTATTTTTGCTTCCACAAATGAGCACAGGTCTGTTTTCTAGTATTTGCCTTTTGGATAAAACGTAAGAGTCAGAAAATCAGAACCATGGAACTAGGATCAAAATTAAGTAGTTGATTGAAAATTAAAGAATAAATCTAATTTCTGAGGACTGACTATATGTAACAGGGAAGGGAAAAGGGAGAAAAGGGCTTTTATATTCTCTTCATGTACCAATGTCAGCTTAATAGCCAGAGAAATCTGGCGGCCCGATGAGACGGGTCATGGGGCTCTCTAAATATATTTTAAAGCATTCTTTACCTGGTAGAATTTTCAGATTGTAAGTTTGTTGTTGATTTTGGATTTATTATTATTTATTTATTTTTATGTGTTTATTCTGTTTTTGAGACAGAATTTCACTCTGTCGCCTAGGCTGGAGTGCGGTGGTGTGATCTCAGCTCACTGCAATCCCCGCCTCCCAGGTTCAAGCAATACTCCTGCCTCAGTCTCCTGAGTAGCTGGAATTACAGGTGCCCGCCACCACACCCGGCTAATTTTTGTATTTGTAGTAGAGATGGGTTTTCACCATGTTGGCCAGGCTGGTCTCGAATTCCCGACCTCAGGTAATCCACCTGCCTTGGCCTCCCAAGGTGCTGGGATAACAGGGATGAGCCAATGCATATGGCTAGACTTTTTTTTAAAGGTAAGGGTGTGTGTGTGCGTGCATGGGTGTTTGCAAAGGAGCACACACAATTGTATGCGAAGACATTATTGGCGGGAAGAATAAATAACTGAAATTACCAAAACTTTCTACCGGAGCACTGGTAAATATGGGTTATCATTTAAATAACATCCCTAATTTTCCATCCACTGCCATAGCACAGAAACAATTTAATTACAAGTGTCCATGGGAGGCTCTAAACTTCTGAGGTCATGGAAAGTGTCAGTCACACTCCTCCGTAGCCCCTGATAGAAGCAGATTATCACCATGTCCACAGTAAGCATTCAGTACAAATCTGTGAAATTTTATTTTATACAAACATAAACCTTTACATCATTTTCCATTTAAGGCAAGCAGTTTTTTTGTTTTTGTTTTTGTTTTTGAGACGGAGTCTCTCTCTGCCGCCCAGGCTAGAATGCAGTGGCACAATCTCGGCTCACTGCAATCACCACCTTCCAGGTTCAAGTGATTCTCCTGCCTCAGCCTCCCAAGTAGCTGGGATTATAGGCGCTTAAGGTAAGCAGTTTTAAATACAATACTCAAGAAATGAGGATCAAAGCTGATCATTCAGATATTGTAAAATGTAGAGTACCAGCACACTGAAGGCATACTATGCATTGAATACCTACTGTGTGACAGATGTTTATTCAGTGCTTTACTTACACCGTCTCTAACTGCTACAGCTTTTAAGACTGTGTCCATTTTTGAAAATACTGGTGAAAAGCAAGAATCAAGGAGAGCGAGGATGAGAAAGAGTTAGTGATACAGTGTAAAAAACTGTGGCTGTAGGCATAGTTTTAAACGTTCTTGAGAAAGATCACTGTAACTGCTGAAATGTAACAAGTAGATCTCCTATGAGTCATGTTACAAATGTAAAGATGGTGTACATTTATTAACAAATAGCTGGATTTTAAAATCTTCAGTCATTTTCTGTTGAAAGTTTTATCTACCTTTGTACTTTTTCAAGGTCTATTTAGTTTCTTAGAAAACAACAAAGGATACTTTTTATCTCTAAACACAGGAAGGCTGTATGAGCATAGGTTCAAAATGCATCCTGAGGGGACTGTACACCTGTGGCCTCATGGTGAAACTGCCTGAAAACTGTCTCCAGGGAGAGCATGCAGAAATATTCAGGAATAATACAGAAATAGCCTTTTTGCAGGAAACTAGATAGTTTGTTACAAATCTGTTTGGTTGGGGATAATGCATAGCAATCCTATCCTTTGATTTTCCTGATTTTTACTGTTCTCAACATGCCCAATAAATACTTTCTCACTGCTCAAGAACAGGAGGGCTGATAAACATCATTTCAAAACTGGCATCTGCACCCATAATACTGGAAGCACTCTCCAGCCACTGGGCGAATCCTTCAGGAGAAAACAGCATCCATTTGAAGTTGTGAATTCTTTTCTCCTTTGATTAAAGGATGGATTTCTCATACCCTACCAGAATTTTTGTTATCACAAAATGCACACTTTTTTCAGAATTCCTGAATAATGAAAAATACAGAATTTATGATCCTTTGAGTAAATTTCTAACAAGTAATGAAATCCGATGAACTGTATAATGATTCCTCATTTTCTTTATGAAACCTATCAGTTCAACTCTTTGCCTTGAGGACAGATGCTAAACAGTTGCTCTGGCAAGTTATTAAATCAAGTTTCTGGTTTCTTGCAGGGCCTTTCAACACATCCCCACAGAAAGATGAGGCAGACAAAGAAACTCTATCAATACACCTCATATCATTAAAAGTAAAAAACATTAATTCCTGAAATAATCTAAATACATGGTCAGTATTCTTCTCAACTAACCAGTATTTTTCATGATAAGCATTTGAGGACATTTTTCCCCCATATCCCTTAACAACTAGAATTAAATCCTTCTATAATGAGTCATTGAGAATACATTTATTTAACAAAGGAAAACAGAAAGTAAACTGACTCCATTGGACAAGTTTGAAAATAATTTTATGAAAATACGTTGAAATTAAAACCAAGTGTTTCTGATTTGTAATTCTACTTGGTTGAGCCAGTAACTTTCATGAATATAATTTCATATACCAATGCGAATGTTTAATGTACTAAATAACCAAGTTGTAAAAAATTAATTCTTTTCTGAAATGGTATCCATCACATTGCTTCAGTACAATCTTTATTGAAAATAAAGGCCAGTACAATGCCCAAAAGAAAACACACACACATTCATACTCTGTGGTAATATTCTGCACAATTAGGTGGCATTTTACATTAAAATCTACAGAAAGCCTAGCAAAAGTTTCCTATTGTGATAAGGTCAAAAACTAAACATGGCCATTTAGTAGGCCCTGATTGATTTAACCATTTAAAAAAGTCTATCAATGAGGTTCTCTGCATATTTTCAAATATCAGTAATGTTGAGAACCCAATTGCAACATTTATGATGGCTGCATTCTTAAAATATGGGACATACAATAAAAGATCAGCAATTTCTGAACAGTGGTACAACTGCCAGTAATCAATGGTTTTTTAAATTCCTTATTACCC
Source organism: Colobus angolensis palliatus (assembly GCF_000951035.1). NCBI lineage: Eukaryota > Metazoa > Chordata > Mammalia > Primates > Cercopithecidae > Colobus > Colobus angolensis. The sequence goes on along the minus strand of NW_012114733.1, from coordinate 1,588,839 downwards.
AATGGGCCATTTCAAAGAGTTTGTGTTTTCCAAATTTCACTCCCTTTTTAATCAATGCATGTGACATTCTGCTGCTGTATATCTTAATGGAAACTATGTAATTTGATCATCATACTACAATATTACTTTCATTTAAGAAACTATGCTGCCATCAGTAAAAATGCATCTAAATTATTATTTACTGAATTGTAGTAAAACCCTCCAATTCCATTTAGAAGAGTAGTCAACATACAGGAATCAAAGCAGCTTTTCCATTTCAGAACTTCCACAATTGTCAACCGCTGTATCATTATGATGTACTTAAATTCATTTCTACTATTGAATATCACCCTCTACAAAAAGTGTTATTCAATTACGTGGTTCCACAGCACACTGGAGGTCAGCTGTTAATAGTAAAGATGTATTATGATGTGCTTTTATTATTTCTAAGGAGTGAGAAAAATAATACACTGTATTACAGAACCTCAGTCACGGTCAATGTTTTCATTCACTTGTAAAAAACAGGCAATTGAATCCAGAAGCATATAAAAGAGAAAAAAATCTTTTCATGAAGAGTAATTAAAGAAAACTCTTGACTTTACCATCACTAAGCAGTGAACAAATCCACACACACACAAATCTGAAGTTGCATTAATGCAGACATACAACTTTCAAATACTCTTTAGCCAATGTTTGAGTTGCTAAAACACTAGTAATATTTATTCAAGGTGTCTTGTCCTTTAATACCATTGCTCACCAACAATTTAAATTAAAAAGAGAAAACATAAAGTTTGGGAATTTTTTCATGAAAGTAAAAATTTTCCTGTAATCCCAGCACTTTGGGAGGCTGAGGTGGGCAGATCACGAGGTCAGGAGAATGAGACCAGCCTGACCAACATGTTGAAATCCCGTCTCTACTAAAAATACAAAAATTAGCCAGGTGTGGTGGTGTGTGCCTGTAATCCCAGCTACTCAGGAGGCTGAGGCAAGAGAATCACTTGAACCCGGGAGGTGGAGGTTACAGTGAGTTACAGTGGAGGTTAGAGTGCCACTGCACTCCAGCTTGGACAACAGAGCAAGACTCCATCTCAAAAAAAAAAGGAAGTTAAATTTTCATTTTAGCGTCATAATTCAGGGGGAAAAAAAATAAGAATCTTTTCCATTGCTCTTGGGAGAAACAAAGTATCCAACCATGGAAAGGTAAAAAAGTACATTTAACATTTCAACTCAAGTATTATAATGACAGAAAGTAAATTTCTCTGTGTGAATGCATAATAATTTCCCAAAGGTTTTGTGCCATTTGCTACATACAGTTCTTCCTTTCTCACCCTTGAATGCCTAATTCTTATACAATGCATTCCCAGCCCCAAATTATTTTAATCTCCCTGAATACTCTGATGTGTTTACCACAACACTATCTCAATTACTGCCACCATTAAAAATAGAGTATTCCATATAAAAGTGAGTGTTTCTATAAACTATACCTATTTTCATACTTTACTGTAATCTTGATTCTTTTCTCAATGTATTAAATGTCATTCTGCTTTTTTGAACAACAGGATGATCAAATCATTTCCTGATAAATCAGGGTTTATTTATACTGTTCAAGTAAATTCATTTATACATTTGGCTTTAGATCTGATAGAAGGCTTTGGCAGACCGCTTTACTGTTTTTAACGTGAGTACTCTCAATTACTTTGGGCCACTTTAGTTTGTTCTCCTACTTTTTGTAGCTTTTTTTCTCATCCACTTTCATAGCTTTTTATTTCCCTGTCAGTGGGTTGCTTGGATTTTTCTGGAATTTATCAGTGGGTCTACATTTATATAGGACAGCATGGTTGCCAGATAAATGAGCATTTTAGTGGGTAGAGTAAAAAAAAAAAAAAAAAAGATGCTCTGTGTGAGGTTTCTGGGCTTTTACTTGGAATAAAGTACTGTGCTTATTTGGTGTGCCTTATCCTCTGTGGTCTTTTTTTATACTTCTTGCATCTCAGTTGGATCACCATAGTTGAGGTTCATGGATTCATTCAACAAACATTTACTGATGACCTACTACGTGAGGTCATGAGAATAAAGAAATAGTATCCCTGTCTTCAGGAAGTTCCAGTTTAGAAGAGATAAAAATTAAGCTAACAAGGACAGTTGCCGGTTTTTGGATAGAAATCTGTAAAGGAGAGCTGCACAAGAGGTTCTCCCTGGGTCTATAAGAAAAGCCATAATATAAAAGGTACAATTTTTTTTTTTTTTTTTTAGATGGAGTCTTACTCTGTCACCCAGGCTGGAGTGCAGTGGCACAATCTCCGCTCACTACAACCTCCCGTGTTCAAGTGATTCTCCTGCCTCAGCCTCTGGAGCAGCTGGGATTACAGGTGCCCACCACTACGCCCAGCAAATTTTTTTAGTTTTAGTAAAGACCAGGTTTTACCATGTTGGCCAGGCCGGTCTCGAACTCCTGACCTCGTGATTCGCCTGCCTTGGCCTCCCAAAGTGTTGGGATTACAAGTGTGAGCCACTGCGTGTGACTATAAGAGGTACAATTTAGTTTAGCCTAAAAATAAGAGGGAGGAGGACATTTTGGGGAGAGTTAGCACTACTGAATCAACTCGACTGACTGGAGAAGTTTGTATTATTTATAAATATAATTTCCAATTATTTAAAGAATTTTAAGCAGTTCAGCATAAAAGGGTTCAATCGAATCAGCAGAAGAGCTGGTCAGCTACCAAATTATGAGAAAGTACTTGCAGATTAAACCAATAGTGAATCTAAAATACTATTTAGACTTCCTCTCCAGACCAAATATGCAGAATGGTAACATAGACTATTCTTTGAGATCAGCATGGAAGTGAAGAAAGATGATAAAGTCTAGAAGCCTAAAAGCTTAAAGTGTTCTTTTTTGTTAAATGAGTACTTATGATATTACATAAAAAATATTCTGCTTTGAATTGTCTGCATTAAATGAATACTCCCAGATTCAAAATTCTCTGTTCCACTTCTCCCTTAAAAAATATTCCTCTCTACCCTTTCAGTTCCACCATTCCACCACCTCAGTCTCCCTGATGTCAGTAATGTCCCTGATATTACCAAGTCCAATGGACATGTTCAGACCCCATCAATAGCATTTGAGAGCAGCTTTCCTCCAAACCTCTATGCATTTGGCCTCTAGGACACAACCTTCCCTGGATTTTCCTCCAATTCTATTGCTTTTCTTTCTCCTCTTTTCTCTTTTTTCCCCTCAACTTCTCATCCTAACCTCTATTAATTCTATTAACTGGGGAGCCCAAAGGTTGGATCTTGAACCCTATGGCATTGTTATTCAATCTTCTGTTGATTTTGTCTAATCCCCGTGGCTCTGTTATCATTTATATGCTAGCGATTTCCAAGAGAATATCCCCAGCCCACATTCTGAGTTCTGCATTCACGTATCCCATTGCTTATTTGGCATTTCCAGAAGGTTATTTAACAGACGGATAAAATTCAATACGTCCCAACCCAGCTCATGATTATCCATTCAACCCAAACAATTCTACCCTCCTCCGAGTACTTCTTATCAATAAATACTGCGATCTCCCCAACAGGTGCTCTTAACAGAAATCTGGGAGTCATCCTTGACACTTCCTTATATACTCACCCTCAATATGTGAGGAAAAAATTTACTTCCTCTGGTTTATTCCACCTGCCTACATATTTCTGGCATCCATCCACTTCTTTCTAATTCCACAGCCACCATAAGAGTAGGGGCCAGCATTCTCTCTCATCTGATCAACCGCTCTTCCCTTGATGAACACTGAGTTTACACAGTAGACAAGGTTCACACTCCACACCAAAGCCAACACCATCATGCAGGGTTGGCTGCCTTCCCCCTTCCCACTCCGTCCTCTGCATCTCCCCACACACTCCCTAAACTCCAGCCAAATTGGTTTTCTCTCAGTAATATAATCTCAATAGGCATTTCTGAATGAATGACTGAAGAAAGGAAGGAAGGAATTACAGGGAAGCAGTAAAGCAGAGCAGGAAGGAGGATGGGAAGAAGGAAAGAAAGCAATAGGCTTAAGGTCATTAAAAAAAGTATCTGCTTCTGGAATCAGAAAATCTGAGTGCTAGCTCATTATTTAGAGTATCATGAACTCGAAAATGTACATAATGTCTCCCTTACAGAGGAGAAATTAAAGGTTAAGTGAGGTAATGTGCATGAAAGTTGTCCGTACACTATTAAAGCACTGGACAAACAGAGTATGGAAGCTTAAGACATGTAAAATACCCAAGGAGCCTATCATAGAGATAATTCAATTTAGATGGTCAAAGGAATGAGGCGGGTGGATCACGAGGTCAGGAGTTCGAGACCACTCTGGCCAAGTCTCTACTAAAAATACACACAAAAAAAATTAGCCGGGTTTGGTGGTGTGAGCCTGTAATCCCAGCTACTTGGGAGGCTGAGGCTGGAGAATCACGTGAACCCGGGAGGTGGAGGATGCAGTGAGCCGAGATCATGCCATTGCTCTCTAGCCCGGGCGATAGAGCAAGACTCCTTCGAAAAAAAAAAAAAAAGAAAGAAAGAAAGAAAGAAAAGAAAAGAAAAAAGTTCAATAGCTCTCAATCTTTTTCTTCCTCTTTATTGTTCACAAGTCATAACTGTATAAATTCATCATATCGATGTAAAATAGGTTATAACACACTTCTATCAGTGTCTCTCCTTATACTACTGCAATTTTCAGTAAGTTTAAAAGAAGGGCTCAGCCTCTACCGCTTCCTGATCCGAGGATTATCAAATGTGTATAATTCTCACAAGTAAAATATATTATTCTCTTCCTGAGTATGATCACTTTCCTAAATTTGTTTTGTTGTTGTTTTGCTTTTGAGATGGTCTCGCTTCTGTTGCCCAGGCTGGAGTACAGTGGCACCATCTTGGCTCACTGCAACCTCCGCCTCCAGGGTTCTGTGATTCTCCCGCCTCAGCCTCCTAAGTAGCTGGGATTACAGGCACCCGCCACCACGCCCAGCTAATTTCTGTACCTAAATTTGTTTTGAAACAAAAGTATTCTATAATTTTAACAAATGTAGAGGAGCACATACAAGAAACAAATTCTCAGAAGTTAAGGTATCAAGTAATACTACTTTTGAATTTTGAATTATTTCCTGATTACTTGGGAATATCATTTTCTATTTCTAAACCAACATTTCCTTGTCTCTTAAAACTCATAAGAAGCAACAGCAAAGAGGATATAAAAGATATATCTGCTTCTTAAGTTAGAGAGCAATTAAACACATAACAAACTGAGAATACAAAATAATTTATCATATTCACATAAAATAGTTTTAAAGGAAGCATATGTATGCCTTGTTAGAAAATGTCTTTATAATTACACATCACATGTTTATTACTTATTAGATAAAAACAGTAGCGATAATAAACTACTGCTGATATAGAAAAGGCAATTCCCTAGGTGTTTCTTTTATATTTGCTGGTATTTATATTTGCTAAGTGTATTTTTTCATGAGCAGAGTTCTGTGAAAGCTCTATCCATGGTAATATAAATGGCAAACTGTGATTCGGAGCATTCAGTCAGCACTGTATCCATATGTGTAAATTCCAAGCCAGGCATTCATTTCAACTCAATTCTGCTGCTTCACTACTGCTATCTTGTCGACCAGAAAAGTACAGGACTCAAACTCTCCCAAAGAACTGCCAGACTCACTTAGTCCAAGCAAAGGAGAAAAGAAGCCAATTATGAATTTTATTACTTCCACAATTCTCCTCAAGAGAAACATAATAAGAAAGAACACTGAATTAAAAAAAAAGAAAACCGCCTTGTTTCCAAGGGATCTTGATCAAACCAAGCTTACTACAGAAGTTCTTCTGAAATTAGATACAATAGGATTTTCAGGGAGGTTTGATATTTATCCCAAGGTAAAACAACTTCTTACTGCTTTACCTTTCCTTTATTTAGTCTGACTCGAGTATTACTGTAGTTATTGGATTAGAGATTCATTTTAAAAAGCAACTTTCCAGACTTGAAATAGCTTTATGAAAACATCTCACATTTGAGCAACTAAAGACAAATGTTCATGGCTTTGCCAATTCAATTCACTAGAAGCCACCTAAGTCTGCATGGTCTCTCTTTTTCTTCCTGCCCCTACCATGGCTTTGAAGTTTTAAAAGAACTTCATATATTTAGGAAACAGAGTGATTATCCCAAGGCTCTGAACTTGAGCTTAAGGGAAAAAAAGCGCACATCTCAGGAGTAGAGATGCGTGAGCATATGCCAGGCAGGAATGCATGTCAGAGTCCTTTGATGGAAATTCACAGTCTCAGAGATGTACCCAAGCAAAGCACAACAGACAATGAAAGCTAATTGCCAGAGTCAGGGTTGTCTTCATAATGGATTGCATCTGCATAGCTTGGCGTCCAGTGTTAATTAACCACAGCCAGGTTGGGACTGCTTCCTGATTTCACTGCAGCATGCCTCTGAAGCAACAGCAATGTCCACAGTTAGCATTATCCTCCCGTGCCACTGTCCCCACTGGACAGCATAGAACACCACAAATGAAGAGGCAAATGAAGAACTGAAATGGCAGTTCTTATGGGATCAAACAGAAAAGCACTGAGTTTTACTATTTTATTACTTCCTTTAGCAAGGGATCAGCTCCAATTAATGATTTAATTATCTAGACTAATTAAGATAATGAACAACAGCAAGCCTACAATCCATTAGCTTTATCCAAACTTTCTATTTTGAGTATAGGGCGTTAAGGACTACACTCTACGTCTTTGTTGCAGCAATAAAATATGTGGGTATATTACGGAACTGCCAGGGATGTGGTTCCTCCCAGTCTTAAGCAAACATATAAGGTCACTTGAACGATTCTTTGGTGACAGAAGGTTGTGAAAGGATGTTACCTGGATGGGCAATGGATATTTCTCTATCAGAAATACAGATCTTATATTGAATTATGCCTCTCAAAAGCAAGTAATGGACTAAAGACAGGAACGGGGCCTTTTGGTCAGCCCGCTTCTGTGATTTGAGTTACTTCAGAGTAACCACGTAAAAATTAAAAAAAAATCCTTTCAAAATCCAGCAGAAAGTAGCAGTGCTTCTTAATTACATTGTTCTTGGGACAAAGTGTTCCTTAAATTACTTAGCATAGGCTAAGAAATTCATAGATTTCCTAAGAAAGAAGTACAGACAAGAAGCAGGCAGTTAGGGAGGTGGGTAGTCTAAGTTCTAGTTCTTCCTTTCCATCTGTTACCTCTACTTTGAAATTTAAGGCTTAATGATCTGATTCCCTAATTATATTGGGTGTTCCTCACAGAGAGAAAAGGTCTCCTACAATTGTGTTTAACCACAGACACTACTAAAGTATAATCTATTATTGTCTACAATAAATATTTTTCAATAACCTTTCCTCAAGCAAGAAACCATACAATGCACAACACAGTGTTCACACCTGTCACCTCCCAGGTACCACATCTCTCAGCTTTCCTATACTGGTTGAGTATTTTCTCTCTCAGAATAAAATTTACCATAGTGCAGGTTTACTTGTATGTGCCAGCAGTATGGCACTATGCTTATACGGGAACTTCAAACTTGCCCATGGATAAAAGGCATTAAGATTTTATACCTCACAGGCTAAGCCAGCTCTGCATCGTGCAAGAAAACTGACTCACTTTCCAAATGCCTTCTAAGGCACCTCTGAAACAAAGGGGAAATCTCAATCCAACAAAATGAATGCCTTGTATAAAATTTGTATCTGTTCTTTGTTCAGCCAACCAGTTATTAAGTTATTCCCTTAATGAGTATGATCACTTTCCTAAATTTGTTTTGTTGTTGTTTTGCTTTTTGAGATGGTCTCACTTGCCATGTCTCAGGCAATGTGCAAATGGAACATAGAAAAGGTTATTTAATATCACCTCATGCCTGTTAGAGTGTTTATTATCAAAATAACAAAAGGTAGGTGTTGGTGAGGATGTGGAGAAAAGGGAACCCATACACTCTACTGGTGGAAATGTAAATTAGTACAGCCACTGTAGAAAACAGTATGGAAGTTCCTTAAAAATTAAAAATGAAGCCACAGGCCGGGTACAGTGGTTTACGCCTGTAATCCCAGCACTTTGGGAGGCCGAGGCGGATGGATCACGAGGTCAGGAGATCGAGACCATCCTGGTTGGCCGGGCGCGGTGGCTCAAGCCTGTAATCCCAGCACTTTGGGAGGCCGAGACGGGCGAATCACGAGGTCAGGAGATCGAGACCATCCTGGCTAACATGGTGAAACCCCGTCTCTACTAAAAAAATACCAAAAACTAGCCGGGCGTGGTGGCGGGCTCCTGTAGTCCCAGCTACTCAGGAGGCTGAGGCAGGAGAATGGCGTGAACCTGGGAGGCGGAGCTTGCAGTGAACTCAGATGGCGCCACTGCACTCCAGCCTGGGAGACAGAGCGAGACTCCGTCTCTAAGAAAAAGAAAAAGAAAAACGCTAACAGAATGGATGTAAAGTGTTCTCATAACAAAAATGATAATTACATGAGGTAATACATAGGATAATTAGCCAAATTTAGTCATTCTACAACATATAAATACATTAAAATATCCAGTTATATTCAGTAAATACATATAATTTTATCTGTCAATGTAAAAACTAAAAATAAAAAATCATTTATATCCTAATGGAAGCGTCTGTCTAGCACACTAACCAAATATAGGAATCAAAGAAAAAAAAGTGACTAGAGTTATAAAATAAGTTCAGTGTGCTAAGGGAGAGGTAAAGAGGGCATCTTTAAGTGCAATGAAGATGGGCAAATGAGGATAACAGAGAGTGCCTCAGGAATTAAGCATGTGGTCTCTGAAGTCAGAAAACCTGGGTATGAATCACAGCTTATTATTTATTAGGAACAAACAGCAAACAACTAAGGACAAATTACTTAACCTCTCCAAACTACAATTTACCCTATCTTAAAGTCTAGGCTAATAAGGGTTCCTAAAACACAGGATTGTTATTAATTAAATAATCCACATGAAGCATAGTGTATGCACATCCTAAGTGCCCAATAAATATTAGCTCTTTATTACTAATATTAGAAGCTTTTTACCTGGCAATAGTGGACAATATATGTCTCCGGTAATGAGCTACAACGCTTTGCAAGAAAGCAAATCTCTGAAAGACTTGGCTCTCTCAAACGTCCCAGGGTCAAGTACATTCAGCTCATGTTGATTAGCTAATAACATTCAAAAGGTAAATCAAGAGGATATTAAAAAATAAGCCTGTGTGGGGTGGCTTATGTCTATAATTCTAGCACTTTGGGAATCCAAGGTGGGGGGGTGGAACACTTGAGCCCATGAGTTTGAGACCAGCCAGGGCAACATGGAAAAACCCCATCTCTACAAAAAAATACAAAAATTAGCAGGGAATGGTGGCACGCACCTATACTCCTACCTACTCAGGAAGCTGAGGTGGGAGGATTACCTGAGCCCAACATGTCGAGGCTGAGGTTAGCAGTGACTGTGCCACTGCACTCAAGCCTGGGTAACAGAGTGAGACCGTGTCTCAAAAAATAATAATAATAGTGACAATAATAGTAACAGTAATAGGATATCAAAAATGTGCCTTTCATAATTATAAATGAATTATGTCAGAATTAACATTTAATGATTTTACATCAGCGATAACAAATAGTATACTCTAAATACTTTAGGTATGTCTTATTAAAAACACTTTATTTCTGAGAACTTTACATGTGAACGGCCTTCAAACGTTTAGTGTTCACAGAATTCTTCTCAGGATCTCCATCAAATAAATAAAACTAGCCTTAAACTTCAGGCTGAAATAAAAATTCCTCTTGGTAAGCACTTTTGATTATCAAAATATATTGCTTTCAAGTAACATTTCTACTAAGTTTGGGAAATTATTATAAACTCCATGTGTTCTTATGTAATTAATGCTAGATGTGAAAATATCTTACTTTATTTTAATGTCAGATATCTAAAATGTCCAATTTATAGTTACATTTAATGCTATTTCATGCCTTAACTCAACATAATTAATTAACTAGTTGTTAAATATCATTATAAAACACTGTAAAAACTCACTACCTATATATGTAAGATAATAATATATGTCATCAGCAATATAAAATAATTGTCTTGGTAATTAAGGAACTCATTTAGTTCTAGTAATAGTTTATTCAAACATATAATTATACTATATAGCTAACAAGTACTCCTTTTAATCAAATATATAATTATCAAAATATTCTTGAGGGATATAATTGGCATATTATAAATATATTTCTATCATGACTACTTAAACCTCAATAAATGTACCTTAAAAAGGCCTTGATTTAATTAGCATATAGTAACTCTCTCCTTGAAATGAAATTAAGTCCTTAAGAGAAACAACTAATATGAAACATAATCTTATATTACTCAAATATAATTACTAAACCTTGGTAAGTAAAAATAATAATAAAAACCGTTTGAGAGCTCATTTACCAAAAATACAAAGATCACATGTCTCCAAGCAATAATTCTCAGCCTGACGACACAGCAGGACCGTGTAGGGAGCTTTTATGAAATCTAATAGCCCAGACCCCAGCTACAGAGATTCTGATGTAGTTGGTTGGGAGCCAGGCCCAGGTATCTGTGGTTTTTGCTATTTAGAAAGTCCCCAAATCACCACACCAGAGATTGATAAAATGTATTTTTCCCAGCCCATAAATGTTTATTGTAGCTTCATTCATAATCACCAAATATTTGAAACAACCCAAATGAATAAATAAAACTGTGAAACAGATATAATGCCACGCAGGCAATGGTCTATTGATTTATGCAACAACATGGATGAATCTTAAATGCATTTTGCTCAGTGAGAGAAGCCAGACCCAAAAGGCTACATATTTGGCAGTGTGAGGGAAATTCTGAAGTGAAGGAACTGCTAAATGTAATTGCAGTAATGAATACATAACTATGCATCTGTCAAAACTTGTACAACAGTACACCACAAAGAGTGGATTTTACTCCATATAAATTTTTTAAAATCGAGAAGTGGGGGAGGGAGGGAGATGGAACGCAGACTGTGGCAAATGAAATAACCGCCTTACAAATGTATCACATAACTATATTGAAGGAGATAGGGATGGAGCTGTCCTTAGTAATTTTGGTAAACAGTCTTTTGGCTGGATATTGTAAGACTAAAGACAGCCTATATCAACCGTATTTTCTTGTTCTGAATGAAAAAAAGTCATTATTTACTACAAATGTTTAGTTTACTGTTTATCAATTGTGTGACTGTTTTTAATAATGAACATTAAACTATCTTATAATCTGAAAGGTTTTGTAAAAACTTTTTACTGGTGTTTAGTCACTGTGTGCTTTTTTTTTTTTTTTCTTTTTGGACAGAAGCTGGGCAGGATGAGCATGTAAATGCCTCTTTAAAGTGTGAAAGTGGGCCGGGCGCGGTAGCTCAAGCCTGTAATCCCAGCACTTTGGGAGGCCGAGACGGGCGGATCACGAGGTCAGGAGATCGAGACCATCCTGGCTAACACAGTGAAACCCCATCTCTACTAAAAAAAAACCAAAAACTAGCCGGGCGAGGTGGCGGACGCCTGTAGTCCCAGCTACTCGGGAGGCTGAGGCAGGAGAATGGCGTAAACCCGGGCGGCGGAGCTTGCAATGAGCTGAGATCCGGCCACTGCACTCCAGCCTGGGCGACAGAGCGAGACTCCGTCTCAAAAAAAACAAATAAATAAAAAATAAAGTGTGAAAGTGGACAGATATTGCCTCAAGGATCCAGAACAATGGTCATTTATAAAGCTAAGACAGGATGCACTGAAAATACAGCAGTTTTAGAGGTAGTCCCAGCAGGGAATAGTTAATTTATCTAATCAAACAGCTGATCTCCTACATATTCTACTGTATTCGGTCTTTTCATGTTAATAAAATTTGAATATGCAAAGAGAGTATTGATCTTTTTTTCTTTTTTTTTTTTTTTTTTTTTGCAGGGATGGGGGGAGATGGAGTTTTGCTCTCGTTGCCCAGGCTGGAGAGCAGTGGAGTGATCTTGGCTCACTGCAATCTCTGCCTCTCGGGTTCAAGTGATTCTCCTGTCTCAGCCTCCCGAGTAGCCGGGGCCACAGGCACCTGCCACCGTGCCTGACTAATTTTTGTATTTTTAGTAGAGACGGGGTTTCACTATGTTGGCCAGGCTGGTCTCAAACTCCTGACCTCAGGTGATCCCCCGTCTCAGTCTCCCAAAGTGCTAGAATTACAGGCGTGAGCCACCACGCCCAGCCTGATTCTTTAATATGTTACAAATCTCATAATAAAAATCTTAGGAACCTAGGTATGTGTGTGTGCTTTTTATTTATAAAAGGGAATTTCAGAGGATTAAAAAGACTTAACAGCAACAACAACAGTAACAAAACACAACTTCTCCTGCATAACTGTTAATGTCAGAATTTCAGGGTCAAACCTTTGATCTGAAATTTGGTATCCAGTTTGCTCCTCAACTGAGTCTCCATTGGTCCACTTAAAATCTTTATCCACTACACATAACTTGGAGGACTATGGTGAGAATGAGTGAGGCCTGACCTGTCTGATACACAGTGACTCAATTTCAGGCTTTGAATCAGTGAATCCTATCAGAATGCTACAAGTCAGAGTATCCTGGCAGGAAATTTACTATTGGCCATATTAATGAATAACAGCCCTACGTTTAAAGCCTAAGTGGGCCACAAACTTAAAGAGATGATGTACATGATCTACTTGTCCTTGGACTTCCGTCACTTCAGGAGAAAATTTTTGTGTCTCAGTTATCAGTGTCATGAAGAGCAATGATTATTTTCCATATTGTAATCAGAGTAATCCTAACAAAGCACAAATAGAATCATATTTACCTTTCCCTTTTAACAGTTTATTGGTTTTTTTTTTTTTTCCATCACAGCTTCCTTTATTCTGCACTTTGCAGACACGGTATTCCTTTGAGCCTTGGCACAAGCTGTTTTTTCTCCCTGTTGGATCTTAAATCCCAACATCACTAGCAAACTCCTAAATATTCCTGTTGCTTCCAGGAAGCCTGACCCCCAGAGGAGCTTGGTGCGCAGTAGAATACCTCTCCATTACAGGATCTCTGTACAAGAGTTTTTTCCTAATCCTTTATATTTCCTCCATTCATTCCCCTTGCTATTCCTAGAACCTGCCAGGCAAGGTCGCGCCCTAGGGTCTTTGGACTGGCTGTTTTCCTGGCCTGGAATACTCCTCCCGATGGCTAACTTCCCCACCTCTTTCAAATCTTTGCTTAAATGTCACCTTCTCACTGACCTGACTACCCAATTTTAAATCACATCTGAACCCCTACCCACCCCCAACACACACTCTCCTGATTTCCCTTACTCCGGTCTTTCTTCATCCATAATACTTAGGTCACCTTTGAACACATAATATACTTTCCTATTTATCATTCGGATTGTTTGTTATATTTATTGTTCTATTTCATCATTTAGAGCCCCCTAGAATGTGACCTTCATGGCACAAGATTTTTTTTCTTTTTTTTCTTTTTTTTTTTTTTGTCTGTCTTAGTCACTGTTGTATCTCAAAAGCCTAGAATAAAAAGAATATCTCTGAAATGAATGAATTGCTTAAGGACTATATATACAAAACATTCAAGAAGAAAGAGAGAAAGCTCACACTTTAAGGACCTGAACAGTATCTGTGAGTTAAAATGTGAATGCAGAAAAGATCTATGGACAAAAAGAAATAGCTGGTGTAAATTTAAGGTAGCAAATTAGAAGACATTATCAACTAAGCTCAGCAGAAAAAGCAAATCCTGCAGCTACACTGACCAATTACGAGCCTCCAATCACTGCCAGGACCTCACACACATTATCACAGTTAATTCTCACACAACAACTGCAGGATGAGGTTCTCACACCCATTTCACAGCTGAGCAATCTAAGATTAGCCTGGAAGCCACAGACCATACCTGTTCCCATCTTGCCATCATACCACCAGCACCCAGCGATATGCTGGCAGGCAGTAGGTACAGAATATATAGAAGCTGCATAAAATGAAAAAATATATATGCTCAGAGAGGTTAACAAACTTGCCCAAGAACACTTATCCAGTAAATAGCAAAATACAGGATGTGAACTCAGATCATTTTATTTAAAAACCAATGCTCTTCCCACCATACCATATTTCTTCTAACTAAAATTATAAAACATATACAGACCTACAAAAAATGCAACAAGGAGGCCAACTATCTACCACAGTCATTCCACAGGGCATCTTAACATAACAGAGAAAAACATAAACTGATATTCCTAATTAGTGTCACCCCAATGATCAACCAACAATCATGTTTCATTTGATCTCTTTAATATTGAGACAGGCAAGGTACAGTCTAGAAAGAATTACAGCAAAATAGATAAGTTTAAAGTTTTAGCACCAAATGTTTAACCTTCAGACAATTCAAAAGTCATTTTCACAGAAAGAGTACACAGACATTACAGTATGAGTAAATTCCTGCTTCCACTTAGCCGCTCACATGGGCAGTGCCCTTTGGAGCACTGGCCTTTGAAATGCTAATTCACTGGCTGAACTACTGTTCACCTGCTCTTCAGCCTTAACAGGTCTGTGGCTTCACATTGGGTAGCCACAGCAGTCTCTAAGAGAAAAAAGGAGCTCCAGCAACCAAGCTATTTAATTGCAAAAACCGCGATTACTTTCGCACCAACCTAATAATCTAATAACTTGACTCCAGAGGATGGATGAAACCAGAAGAAGCGGGAGGGAACTTCTCTCCCAGCCTCGGGCTAGGAGGAGTACCTAAGGTAGCTGGCATTGTTGGAACCTACAAGGAGAACCAAAGGATTTAAAAGAATAATTCATCATCCCAAATTCACATTCACTAGAAGTATCTATGTAATTGTGGTTAAAGTACTTCAAATTTGTCCTTCTGCTTTACATTTTAGTGTAAGATACCAGGTAATAGAATCCATTCTCAAATTCACTTTACACAAACAGAATCAGCCCAAATGTTGGCTGCCAGTTCTTTCTAACATTTTCTATTGTTAAGCACAGAAATGGCTGGAAACTGCTGGTATTGAGAAATTTTATTCATTTCAATTCTACAAATTTCTAGAGGCCCTACACAGACATTCAAAGCCTGTGGTCGCAGACAAGATCCATCCCAAAGATGTACTTCCTTTAGCCTCAGTATTACTGTTACTTAATGATTTCTAATTCAAGCCAATACGTCAAACTTAGGGATCGTTCACACATAAACCTAGATTTTAAGCTTCACTAGGAAAACCAAAGGATCTGGAGCACACACTCCCAAATGAGAAGAGGATGGGTGGTTGCTTCCCTCAAGAGATACACCACAAGATTTCCAAACAGCTGAAATGGCCTACCTCAACCATGAATTTTACTTTCCTGGTCACGGTGGGCATCTAACTGTGTTACCCCTGGCTGTATGGAAGGCCCAGTATTGGAATGTGAGGGGTTGGGGTTGAGGTAGAATCTGAGATGAATAAATAAACTTGTCTGAGAATTGAAAATTTTAGGCTGGGCACTCTGAGAGGCTGAGGGGAGCAAATAGCTTAAGCCCAAGGGCTCAAGATCAGCCTAGACAACATGGCAAAACCCCATGTCTACAAAAAAAATACAAAAAATTAACCAGGCATGGTGGCATGTGCCTGTAATCCCAGCTACTGGGGAGGCTGATGTGGCAGGATTGCTTGAGCCCAGAAGGCAGAGGTTGCAGTGAGCCGAGATTGCACCTGTACCCCACCCTGGGTGACAGAGTGTGTCCGTGCCTCAAAAAAGAATGAAAGAAAGAAAATTTAGACAAATACATCTAAAAGTAACATATGAAAACTATGATATCTTCTAGGAGAGACACAAAAACCATATCAATGCGCATTAGGTATGCTGTGGGGAGAAGCAGTGATGGAAGAGAAATACATAAAGTGCATCACCCCCAACCTACTTCTCATTCTCTCTGGCTGTCTCTTCTATGACTCATCAAGTACTTATAAAGTCAGCTCATCCTAACATCCTGCAAATTCCACCACTTGAATAAGTTTTGTATAGGGTCCTTTGGTATCCTATATTCAAAAACACAGTTCAAACCCTCAGGACCCTCATCCTATTTGATTTCACAGCAGTCTCCTAACTGGTCTTCCACCCTCCAATGCATCCTCCACATAGCTGCCAGTGACCTATTGAAAATCCAGGTCAGGCCACAACACTTCCCAGTTTAAAACTTTCACTGGCTTCCCTAGTCATTCGTAATACTCGGCCTCACCTGAGAATAAACAGAGGGGCACTTTTTAAATTACCTATGGTTGATCCTAACTTTCACATGTTTTTATTAATTTAGTTGGTGTAGGGCCTACATGTCTACATTCTATTCCAAGTGATTCTGATGTGTTATTAAGTTTAGAATCACTGTTTTACCAGGCAAGTTCCAAGATCATTAGCTTTACCATAATGCCCTCCACAATTTCTCTGTCTCCAGCACACCTATGAACATTCCCTATAAATTCCAGTAAGGAACTTCCTCCTTGTAGCATCCTGTGCATATATCTACTTCCTGCACTGAATTCCCTTTATTGTGATTTATCTTCTTATTACCTTTGCCACTAGTCTGACAGCAGTGACTTGGCTGTATCTTCCTTACACCTCAAATGCCTGCAACAGAGTGAGCACTAAATAAGAGTGGATGAAGACAGCAGAGAAAGGTGGACTTGGAAGAGGAGGTGAGGCCTGAAAGGCAAAGCTATGAAGTGAGAAAGGGAGAAGGGGAGAATGCTTGTAAAGCTGGAAAATCAGAAAGCACTTTTTGGGCTAGCAAAATGTTGGTGATCATAATTTGTTAAAGCTTTCTTTAGGCTATAAAAAGGAATCTAGTGGCCTGAGTAAATACACCAAAGGGATTTAAGCCAATTATTCCCTGCCCAATAGGGGTGTCAGATTCATTTGTTAAACTACAAGCTCTCCAGAGAAAATAGATCCCAGAATGCAAGTAATTGTTTTATTATAATTATCATAATACCCCTCCTGTTTCCCTCTCACTCCAAATCAGAACAATTGAAATGAAAAAGAATTACGTGTTGTTCAGCTGCTAAACAGTCTTTTTATATCCCTTTTCTGATGTAGTTTTGATTATTTCAGAAATAGTTCTCCACAGTGGTTTCTGCTGCTTACATCAAGTGAGTCACACTGTGGGGCTCTCACTCTTTCCCTTGAGATTTTATTCCATAGTTGAATAGACTTCACTATAGTCATTTTCCTTCATATTAAGGCAAGAGTTTTGTTTAATCTAACTAGTCTGCCTTCTCCATACAATTCTAAACCACCTCAGTCCTTACAAGACTATAGGTATGCCCTTCCTACACCTGCAGAAACGTGTGCCTCCTATTTACTGCCAGGACAAACCGATCATAGTCAGTTCTTAAATTTTCCCATGTGAGCCAGGGATTCCAATTCCAAACCTTCTCCTTCCCACCTCCCACAAAAGCTTTCCAGTTTGCTGGCATGATGGAGCGTAGTGTTATTTCTGGGCATTTGCTGCTGGATCAATGGTGTTTTCTCATTAGTTTTATTTTGCTTTTGATTTATAAGCACCAAAATGGTACAGAGTATATCTATACCAGAAGTACCTATAATGTGATCAAATTCACCGTGACTTTTGTGCTTTTATTTATCTTTATGAAACCAAGCTCAGGCTTCGATATCCATGATTACAAACTGTTTCTTCACAGACCTGTTACAACTTTCCCAGCAAAGGTAACACTTTCCAGCCCTTTTTTCCTCTTATTTAAGATGTTCATAGCTCCAAGTGTCAGGCACAGCATGCAATGAAAACTACCCCTCAGCTGATAAATTATTCATTTTTCAGGACTTGGTAATTTGAAATGGCACTAACAGCTGAATACCTGAAGCACCCCCAAAAGACATAAAGAGCAATAACATGCAAAGCTTTCTCTGCATAAATTTTAAAGGTTAAGTGCCATTAGACATCTATGTTTATCAAGAGATGTGCTCCTTGAACTTATTTCTTCTAATTAATCTGATCCCAATAAACATTACTAACAAAACAAAGTGATAAAGGAGGCTAATCAAACTAATTTCTTCCCTTTAACTAACCTCATCAGGTTAAAACAAGGTCCTCTGCTGATATTCTCTACCTTCCCCTGTTTGATGAGGAGCTGTAGGTGAGTAAGGTCAAAAGTAGGGGTGGTCAAACTAGGATTCTTGAACAATCTGGCCCACTGCACGTATTTTTAAATAAAGTTTTATTGGAACACCATTTTGCCCATCTATTTTGTATTGGCTGTGGCTACTTTCTTGTTACAGTGGCAGAGCTGAATAGCTGTGATAGAGACCCACAAAGCCAACAATACTTACCATATAGCCCTTTACAGAAAACATTTGCTGACCTCTGATCAAAAGGTATGCAAAATGTATAAGCCTTTTAAAATGCTAGCCCCAA
The DNA here is from genome assembly GCF_000951035.1 of Colobus angolensis palliatus. Taxonomy (NCBI): domain Eukaryota; kingdom Metazoa; phylum Chordata; class Mammalia; order Primates; family Cercopithecidae; genus Colobus; species Colobus angolensis. The sequence goes on along the minus strand of NW_012114733.1, from coordinate 1,570,375 downwards.
GTAGGGCTTTAGCTAATGTACATAAATGTGTTCATTTATTCTAAAAAAAAAAAAAAAGAAAGAAAAGAAAGAAAGAAAGAAAGAAAACTTTGCATTTGAAATACCATCTGTATTACAGTTCCAGAGGAAACTGCAGGTCTAAGATTGTTCCTCAAGCTGGTAGGTGCTTCATTTTGATAACAATAATCACTATGTTTTTCAGTTATTTATTGCTGTGTTATAAACCCCTTCAAAAATGGCTTAAGGCAAAGATGTCTTTGGGCATGATTCTTCCCTCCAGGCCTCAGCTAGAAACTTCTAAACTCCATCTCCCATGTGGTCACTCACATGGCTCACAGCCATGAAGAAGAGGATGGACTCTGGCTGGAATGCCAAGATGGCTTGGCTCATATATCTGGCTCCTCACCTGGGACAGCTGCAACAGGTGTGGGCCGGCTGAGTATTTCTCTCTCTTTCCGTGGGGTCCCTTCAGCAGGGCAGCTGGGCATCTTGCTATGATGACTCAATATGCCAGAGAGTTCAAGTAGAAGTTTCCAGGCTGCTGAAGGGCCAGGCTGGTACATTATCATTTCTGCACCCTTCTATTACTGATCAAAGCCAGTCAGGGGACTAACCCACATTCAAGGAGTGGAGAAACGGACTACACCTTGACTAGAGTAGAACTGTTAAATATTCTGGCCATGATTTCCAATTTATCATACCATGATGATGAGTATAGTGACAGCATGATTACAATGACAAAATCTTGAAAGCAGGCCTTACTGCTGACAATTTATAATCGAACTGACAAATAAGAAGAAGAAAGCCTAATAAAAAAATGGAAATCATTTTACAATGAAACGCTAGTCACACAGAAATCAAACTTTTCCAAATTGATGTGTTTTTTTTTTAATTGAAATTGGACAGAAGCCATTCTAAAAGCCATTCGGTGCTTCTCAATTCTTACACAGTAAGTAAGTTGTGACTATGACATAACTTTCCTCCATGACTCTAGGGCCTCGAGATGACTATCACTGAGGGGCGTAGGAATTACAATGAACCTGGGTGACTCTGGGCCTGATGCCCAATGGCATCTCTTGGGCTCTCTGGTCGCTGTGCATTTTGAGCTCTTTTCAGCTGTTCTGCCTCTTCTCTGGACAGGGAATCATGAGAGTGTGTTCTAGGTCCTTCCCCATCACCTATTCACCTTTTTGCTCTAGGCAGGTCATCAACTCTGACCCTTGGATTTTTTTTTTTTTTAATCTGAGAAGTGAGGAGGATAAAAGTTACGTTGCCTACTCTTAGAATTTTCAGGAACAAATGAGATTAAGAAGATAAAGTGTTTAAATTGACTGGGCGTGGTGGCTCACGCCTGTTATCCCAACACTTTGGGAAGCCGAGGCAGGGGGATCACCTGAGGTCAGGAGTTCGAGACTAGCTTCCCCAACATGGCAAAATCCCGTCCTTACTAATAATACAAAAACTAGCCAGGCATGTTGGCACATGCCTGTAATCCTAGCTACTTGAGAGGCTGAGGCACAAGAATCCCTTGAAGCCAGGAGCCAGAGGTTGCAGTGAGCCAGGATCGTGCCACTGCACTCCAGTCTGGACTACTGAGACTCCGTTTCAGAAAAAAAAAAAGAAGATAAAGTGTTTAAATCATCATTCAAGTATTCAAGTGAGAGGTATCACAATCATTATGTAAGATAAAATTCATTTTATTGATAGAAAATAAAATATTAACAAAAGTAATATATCATCAAATAGTTAATATCATCATAACGGCTAATGTTTATTTAGCGTTTACTATGTGCCAGGCATAGTACTAAACACCTTACATTGGTTGACCTGCTTTCATCTTTACAGCAATCCTATAGTTATCATCTAGTACTCCAGACAACAAAAACCGAGACATAAAGTGATAAGGCAATCTGCTTCTGGTTTTACAGATACACACAGAACTACGATTTATCTTTCCCAATTCACACAGCTGATTTCAAGAGCTTGTGAAAGGTCTATCACATTTCTAATAAAATTTCTCCCTTCTAAATCCCATATTAATTAGAAGGGCAGCGCCTATCTCTCCTAACCTCTGCTCCAACCTTCTGTTCCAAAGCTTTCACAAGCAACAGCAGCACGTCCCAACTGGGTGATTTTGCCCCCAGGGAACAGTTATCAATGTTGACAGATCATTTGGTTGTCACAACTGGGCTGTAAGCTCCTTCCTGAGTAGAATTCCTTGATATGAAAAATCATCTCAATAGGTCAAAAATGTTAAACAGCTGATTTTTCCATATATTATTACTCCGTGTGTGTGTGCATGTGTGCACGTGTGTGTGCGTGTGTGTGCATGTGTGTGCGTGTGTGTGTGTAGAGAGAGACAGAAAGGAATGAAAACTGAACCTCACAGGACTTCACATTCAAGATCTTATTTAAACATCATAGGAACCTGTGAGAGCTCTGAGCATCGCCAAAGGGTCAGAATTCTCCTACCTATTCTCAATTCTCCTCCCAGGAGAACTGAGGAAATTGCTCCTGGTAGGCAAGGGAGCCATTATTTAAGGCAAATCTGGTTACTAACACCATCTACTATTTTAGATAAAACATTTAAGTTATGGTTTAATAATCATTTTATGTATTACCTTACACTCCCATTGGCCTTAAAACAAATCCAAATATGTTAAATCATATAAACAATAAAGGGTTTTTTTTTTTCCTTAAATGGAAGAAGTTTATCAGGAAATATTTTATTTAAAAGCTTTAATCTATATAGGGACTGCAACCTACAAATCACCTAGGAATCCCACTGCTGTAATTTTGACAAAATGGAAGCATACAGGGAAAAGCCCTATTGAAGTTCCTCTCTTCCCTGCAATTCTATGTTGACCATCACCCTCCAATTACAGCCTTACTTTACAAATGTACCCTCCTTCACTATCTTGCAGCTATGGATATTGATGAAGGAAAGTGTAGACTTAAATGTAAAACTATCATCTACTTTAAAAAAAAAAAAACAAAACTGGCCAGATATAACGAGCTAAAAGCAGACATTTGTGCTTTTATTTACCAAAGTCTTTGGTCTTCTAAGTCTATATTGGCTGGTGCAAAGAAAATTTCAGTTAAGCTGTTTAGACAGTGAGTTTATAACTTGATCAGGAGGTTGTACCAAACTTTCAATGCCCTATTTGTAGAAAAATATATATACATTTTGTTCTAGTAGAGAACAGTAGTACCCAACTCAAGTTTCATAAATAGGTGTCCCAATAATATATCTGTTTTCCTACATAGATTCTTAATACCTAGCCCAGCAATACAAACTCTTTATAAGACCTCCAGGGAACCATGATCTGTCTCCTGGACCTTATTTTGTCCTTTGAACACACTAGGCTCCTCCTTGCACTAAGGTCTTTACAGTCACTCCCCATCTGCCTGGATACTCTGAACTCAATTTTTTTCATAGCTGGACCCTTCCCATTCTTCGGCTCAAGTGTTGTATCTCACTCAGCAACACCTTCCTTGACATATGACAAACGAAGGTGAGTCCTATCCTCTCCCTTCATATTCTCTTTTACTCTCATATTACATTGTGCTGTTTTAAGATCTTTGCAGCATTTATCACTCTCCAAAGTCACACTGGTCAGTGACTTGTTGCCCATAGCCATGTCTTGCTGTACTTCTCTTTTCTCCACAACATCCCAACTAGAATATAAATTCTGTGGTAACAGGAATCTGGATCTGGCTTATTGGAGGCACACAGTAGTCATGTGCTAAATGAAAAGTATTATTACTTTTAAATGAAATGTTAAATTTGTTTCAAAAGATAAATATAGATATTAGAGGAGTTTGCATCAACCTAAAACCACTGTAGGTTAAAGGTTTAAATGACGTTTTTTAGTGACAAACAATGGCATTTTATTTTTTCTCTGCCTCCTTTATAAGCATCTTTAAAAGGTTTAAGTATACGTTTCTTTATATATTTGTCTTAACACACACACACACACAAAAAAAACTAAGAAAGAAAACATACTTGGTTTAGTAGATTTGTTATACTTTGTGTACTTTTAGCTTAAAAGTAATAGACTGTGTGCTATTTTTTAACCTGAAGATATAAGTACTTAGTGGATCTTAAAGTCAGATTTAATAATTGTAGTGATTGTAAATAACTGCCACAGTACTATGTTGATTTTTGCAAACCTATTACTAATTGTGCAGTGAATTTAAAACTTTTGTGAGAGAACAAAGCTAAATTGTAATGTCTTTTGTAGTGAGGCATTGAACTTCATTTAGTTTTAAACTGATTCTGGATTCCACATTTTTAACAGATATTAACAAAAACGTAAGTTTAAATAAAACTGTCTGAACTTCACGATTAAAAAGTGAAATTACAAGAATGAGTAAAGATAAATTTGGGGGGAATTTGTAAAATGTCATGTTAAAAACAAAGGATTACTTATAAGGTATTGAATACACTTTAGCTCCTTTCTTAACTTGGTTTTCTCCTTCACTCGAAATTTTAACAATCTGTTGGTGGTTCAAGTTTTAGAACAATCCTTCTTCACAAAAGTCAATTTAAAAAAATGTTTTTAAATGTCAAGCAGGTTAGCCTCCTTAACCTCTATCACCCTAGTCCCTCGTACCAAATCCTCTCCGTAACTTCCAACTAGCCCCTTAACAGATCTCAAGGCCACTCTGGCTGGCCTCCCTCCAAGCATTTTTCCACCATACAGCCTCACTGATTTTTAACAATGTAAATGTCTTCCTATAGCAGCTTAAAAATAACTCAGTAATTCCTGCAGTTCATAGAATAAAAACCAAGACTTTGAACAAGGTTTAGGAAGCCTTGTCTTAACCAGTCTCCACCACTTAGCCAGGTGCACTTATTTTTATCATGCCTGTAATTCCAGTACTTTGGGAGGCCAAGGTGGGTGGAGAGCTTGAGCCCAGGATTCTGAGACCAGCCTGGGCAACTTGAGGAAACCCCATCTCTAAAACAAATAGAAAAATTAACTGGATGTGATAGCATGTGCCAGTAATCCCAGCTACTAGTGATGCTGAAGTGGGAGGATCACCCAAGCCCAGGAGGCAAAGGCTGCAGTGAGCCGAGATCGCATCACTGCACTCCAGCCTGGATAAGAGAGTGAGACCCTGTCTCCAAAATAAATAATAATAGCTAAAAATAAGTGCATGTAAAAACTGGTAAAATCCAAATAACACGTATAGTTAACAGTATTGTGCAGAAGTTAACTTCCCGGTTTTGATAATGTACTGTGATTATGTAATATGTTAATATCAGGAAAACTGAATGAAAGCTACATGGGAAATTCTTGTATGATTTTTGTAATGTCTTTTAAGCGTAAAATTATTTCAAAATAGAAAAACTAAATCACTCCCTCAGGAAAGCTGTGTATTACTTTTCAGAACAGATGAGCCACTTGGCTGCCTATTTTCTTCCCTTATACTTGTTACTGGTAGAAAATGTAAATTTTAAAAATTAATGTGAAATATTTGGCTATGCAACTAGAGTTTAAGCTTTTCAGGGGCAGGGTTCATACTGTTTTCTCTCCACATGTTATCGTCAGTAGTTAACTCAACGCTTGGCACAGGAAATGTGTCCAATAAACATTTATAAATGAAAGACATGAATGAACCCATCAGTCAATGTCCTTTGAAATCATAAATGTATGTAAATATACATACTGACATTTTTAAAAGACTCTGCTCAAATTGTGAAGTTAATGGGAGAATAAATGCCAGAGATCTAAACATAGATGCTTCTAATTTGGAAATGATACAAGCTAATGAGAAAAAAAGGCATGATAGCAACTAATAACATTTAGTGAATATTTAATCCTATTATTCAAAATGCTTTACAAATAGTTATTTCCTTAGTTCTTATGATAACTATATCAAGTGTGTGTTATATTTATCTTCATTTTACAGATGAGAGACACATAGAGATTTGTACCCTGCCCGTGGTCGGAGTAATTATACAGCAGAGGCAGGATTTGAACACAAGCACTCTACTACAGGGTCCACATTCTTTATGCATTACTTATGCATTACTTACTGCCTGGAGAGAAAGTCTGAGAAGATTGCTTGAGAGCATCCTAAACACTAGCTATGAATTCTGAAGATAGATTACAGGCTGGTATAGGTCCACACTATTTAAAATGTTTATATTCCAACCACTTCACACAGAGCTTTCCATATAACAGACACAAACACACACACATTCACACGTACATTTGGTGAAGAAATAAGTGAAGCTAAAGCAAACTGAAGAAAAAAGAAAATATTAAATTACAGGTTAAAAAACTGGTTCTAAAGGGGCATCTCCATCCAATCACAGGACTTTTACCTTTAACTCTTCGCTTTAAAACAGAGGCTGGCTTGGAGTTTCTGAATTAACAAGAAACACATCTATGTGGGCAGGAGGGGATGGGGCTCCCAACCAAGTCAAGGTTACTTGAAATGGGTCAGGTACAGCCGGGTGTGCTGGCTCAAGACTATAATCCCAGCACTTTGAGAAGCTGAGGCTGGCAGAACACTTGAGCTCAGGAGTTCGAGACCAGCCTGGGCAAGATGGTAAAACCCATCTCTACAAAAAAATACAAAAATGAGCCAAGAAGGCCGGGCACGGTGGCTCATGCCTATAATCCCAGCACTTTGCGAGGCTGAGGCAGGTGGATCACCTGAAGTCAGGAGTTCGAGACCAGACTGGCCAACATGGAGAAACTCGGTCTCTACTAAATATATATGTGTATGTGTGTGTGTGTGTGTGTGTGTATACATATATATAAACTAGCTAGGTGTGGTTGTGGGCACCTGTAATCCCAGCTACTTGAAGGCTGAAGCAGGAGAATTGCTTGAACCCAGGAGATGGAGGTTGCAGTGAGCCGACACGGTGCCACTGCACCCCAGTCTCGGTGACAGAGTGAGACTCCATCTCAAAAAAAAAAAAAAGGGATTAGCCAAGCATGGTGGTGCATGCCTATAGTCCCAGCTACTAAGGAAGCTGAGGTGAGAGGATGACTTGAGCCCAGGAAGTGGAGATTGCAGTGAGCAGAGATTGTGCCACTGCACTAATCCAGCCTGGGCAGTAGAGCCAGACCCTGTCTCAAAAAAGAAAGGGAAAAGAAAAAAGCAATAGATCAGGTACATAGTAACTGAACGAGAGGAACATGAAAGAAGTTAAGAATGTTAAGGGAAAAAAAAACCAGGAGATCACACAACAGTAGACTCAAATACCACCAGACTATTACAAAGAACAAGAATTAGTTCGCAAATACTTTTGATATTGCTCCATCCTTAGAGTTTAGGGCCTATTCCCAAATAGAGATAACAAACAGGTCATACTTTGGAATTGTTTAAAAAAGCAAGTCCTACTACACTCAATAAAAAATGCTTTGAAGTGTACACATGTGTTGATTTTGTGACATATTCTTAATCTTACTAGGTAGCTACAGTATCAAAAAGCCACAGAAACTCCACAATGAGGCTACAGGATCGGTAAAATAGCTGGAATACTTTCCTTGCTGCAGACAGCTGGGTGTTGCTAATTTAGCTACTTTAAAGTGAGGGGAGGAAAGAAGAGGGAGTAATTTCGCCACACCTCTATTAATTTAGAAGGCATTGATAAACATGGTTACATGTTTATCATGTAAACATACAGGTTACTTTAAGGTTATATATACTAAAGGGACTCTAACCAAAGAACTAGGGTAAGCAGAAATTGCTTTTTGTCTTGGTTGAGGTGTGTTTGTTTGTTTTGAGACAGGGTCTCTCTCTGTCACACAGGCTGCAGTGCAGTGATGTCATCCTAGGTCGCTACAGCCTTAAACTGGGCTCAAGCAGTCCTCTCTCTTCAACCTCCCAAGTAGCTAGGACTACATGTATGTGCCACCACAACTGGCTATTTTTTTCCCTTGTTTTAACAACTTTAGTGAGGTATAATTCAAATACCATACAGTTTTCCCATTTAAAGCATACAATTCAATGGTATTTCGTATATTATGTTTATACTCAGTACCATCACCCTAATCTAACTTAAGAACGTTTTGGGGGCCGGGCGTGGTGGCTCATGCCTCTAATCCCAGCACTTTGGGAGGCTGAGGTGCGCGGATCAACTGAGGTTGCGAGTTCGAGACCACCCTGACCAATATGGAGAAACCCCATCTCTACTAAAAATACAGAAAAAATAGCCAGGCATGGTGGCACATGCCTGTAATCCCAGCTACTAGGGAGGCTGAGGCAGGAGAATCGCTTGAACCCAGGAGGCGAAAGTTGCAGTGAGCCGAGACCGCACCATTGCACTCCAGCCTGGGCAACAGAGTGAGACCGTCTCAAAAAAAAAATTTTTTTTTATTTTTTTCCTGCAAGATAACTTCTGGTTATATCAATGGCCACTCACTCTCTTTCTCAACAAGCTCACCCCCTACCTTCAGCTTTCTGAAGAGGCACCGTATTACTGTGTTTACCTACAGTAAATTTCTATAGTTCCTTCCTGTGAGCTGCTCAATAAAATGTATATAAGAGGCAACCGTACAAACAGAGGAAACACCTTCTACTATCCATTCTACCCAAGCCAAATTAATTTTAAATGTGTAATTCTAAGAAGCTTTTTTTTTAACCACTTGACTAAAGCAGATATGCTTTATATTTCCCCTCTTGATCTTCAATTTAATGCCCGGAAGCAAGGGTTTGTAAGAACTCCTACATATAAGACTTTGCAGAGAAGCAAGCTGGAGACTTTAACTTGCTACAAGAAAACCTGGCTTATCCACCATCCAAATTTTGATAATCTCCAGGTCAAATTAAAAAAAAAAAAAATAGCACAGTGCTTCACACATGTGCTCAATAAAAATGTTTGCTAAACCTTGTTGAATAATGATATAATAATAGCTAACATTCATGAAACACCTACCTTGTGGTATCTACTGATGTATGAGTTTTATTTTAACTCAGTAAAGCCTCGCAAAACCCAGGAGTATTATGTCATGACCATCACCTTCATCCACATTTTAAAAATAGGAAAACTGAAGCAAAGAGCACGACTGATCAAAATGACAAAGATGGGAAACTGAGGCTAAGAGCATGATTTACCAAATGACAGCCAGACTGCAAAAGCAGACTATGGCTTCAGAATTCACACTCTAAACCATTCCTCTATGCTGCCCATCAGGAAATACTTAAGGTAACAAATGATTACCTTACAACACAGATGTCAGTCTATGCTCTAATGTCAAAGAAATAAAGAAATTCCATGGGCTACAGTGATATAATACCAAAGGGGGTTGAGGAGGGACTCACTGCTTCCATAAAGGACAGATATATTGCAAGCATATAGTGACTACAGCTAGCCTCTTTAACAATAAGGAAGGAGAATGAGGAAGTATTCACAATCTGAAGTGGAACAATGACAAAAAGCAACAAGTAAATGGATGAACTAAACCATCTGAGGAATTAAATTATCACCAGTGTGTCTCTATAATTTTAAAAAAGTTTTATTTCTGAGATCAAGTAAACACTCAGGTCTAATTATAATGACCACAGCATAAACTCAGGTCTAGAATGTAACAGTATGCTACAAATGATTTCGTTAGAGTGAAACTGATCTGACAAAGAAGATGCTAACAGCCGGTTCTTGGTCTGTATTTAGTTCTTCTTTTCTAAAGACTGGTAAATTGCAAACTAACAGAAGCTATTATGAAAACTCCTCCAGAAGAAAAACATTCACCTGAGGATTACATTACTATAACCTACATGAATCTTTAATTTGCATGTATGTTACAGTTGAATGGTTCTCGAAGCACTACCTAAACCACAAAACTGGTTGGCCAGCCCTGAAGAAGAGCTACTCGTGCTGCTCGAACAGAAGTCACACATGCCTCTCCCTGAGATCACAGGCCTACTGTCCAGACATGCATTCAAGAAACAACAAGCAAAATCATCTGGGCCATTCAAGACACCAGAATGAACAGAAATCAGATACAAACACACGTCTAGCTTTTTAAAATAATAGTGGATAGATATATAGGGCATTTTAAACTGGCAATGGCAAAGACTGTAATTTTCTGCTGAGGGATATTATCACAATTTTCCAACCTAGGTTTGAACCAAGGCTCATAAGAGCTCTCCTCCTTAATGCAACATCACACCCAGTACTTTGCTATGACGTTCTATACAGCAGATTATAACCCTGACTCCCAGGCTTTTTGGAGTTAATCATTTCCAAAGAGAGTGAGTTGGGCACATTAGATTAACATGACAAACTAGAGTGGCTTCTTTCCATTCCCACCCCAATAGAGTCTTCTTTTTCAAAGGAGGACAAACATTTGAAAAAATTATTTCAGAGTTCCAAAGGCCCTGACAAGCTACTGTTAATAACTCTTGATCCTCTGGATCAGTACAAAACACAGTTAGGTAAAAGAGAAAACAAAGAAGGCCAGATGTGCTAATGAAGACATAAGGAAATACATCAGTGATCCAGGCAATAAAAGCCTGAAAAATATTATCTTTATAAAATAGTGAATAAACCAAATTTTTCTTTAGTGTTACTTATAACTTTATCTTTGAGTGTTTGAAGAAAAGGTAATGACAGTATGATAAGTTATAATCTGGATCCTAGTTTACCAATTGTTTTTAAACATTTTTAGTGACTGAAATATCTCCAATTCTACCATGTGCTTTCACAAACCACAAATATCCTCCGGTAGATTGAAAATGGATATTTCTTTTTCTTTTAAAATGTACCTTAAAAGATACGGTTACATTTTCCTCTTTCATCAATAACTTTCAGAATACACATGCTATTCAAGAGTGCCAAATGAATCTGTGAAAAGGAAAATATATGACATGGAGGCTGATTAGACAAGGACAAAGCTAATCAAAATTGATTTGGCAAAGTTGAAGCCTGTTTCCTCTTTTTAGCTATAATGGGAAGGGGTGAGAGGGAGTAGATTCTTTTTCAAGTGACATCTTAAGGTTGAAAGCTCATATCACAAAACATATAGCATGATAAATATCTTAACTAAAAATTGCTAACAAGGGTCTTTGTGATTTCTTTTGTAAGAAGACTACACAGCGTAAGAAGTGTGATGAAGAAGAAAGAGGAAGACGGAGGAGAAAACCAGTAAGATGACGGTTATCTGCAGAAAAGATTGTTTTTTCAAACATAATTTTAAAAGTCTTCTTTTCTCAACCCCACATCTGTCTGCCACTTTTCACCAGAGAATTAAGCAAAGGCATCACTGCTCAGTAGCAGAATGTTTTTGCTTATCTGGAAAGGTAACTTCATGGACATACAATAATTATATCTAGAGGTAACTTCATGGACATACAATAATTATATCTAGTAACTTTAAGAAACCCTGTAGCTATGATCTGACATTAAAGTAGGCTCCCAGGGTCTAAATGGACTTCTGCCAAAAATTAACAATGGTGAAACAACTTACTTTTGCACTCTAGCCAAACAAAAATAATAAAACCATAGTCTCAATTTCTCTTTAGTAAACTAAATTTAGATTTCACCTTTAAAATAAGCTTTGACATAAAAGGCTTTAAAATAACAAGAACATCTTACATTTGGGTCTTTTCCTAGCTAATTATTTGCTGGCATTAGAATCAAAATTCCTTGGCTTCACCTTAAATTGACACTCCCAAGTGCTAATTAGGAAACTATATACATTATTAACCAGAGAATGTTGTGCTTAAAACATGCATGTTACATATGTATCTTATTATTAATGTTATTCCTTTCACTTTTCAAAATACCTCTTTAGAAAATAGAGCTCCTATTTCAATGAAGCAATTGGTGGCTCGTTAGGGATTTCTTGTCAAAATGCAATTAATAGGAAGGGGCCAAGATGACACAGGATCCTTGTGTTGGAAACATCCTTAACATGAATCAAATTTAATCTCACTGAAATAGTCAGTGGAGAGAAACGTTAATGACTGCAGATGTTACACATTTTGCTGGTACTAAGGGATTCCCAAAGAGAATGGCCAACTCACGTATGAACTAAACCACTACCGAGGAACCGCACACGTCAGGAAGTACAAGGCCGAGACAGGCCTTTCTCCAGTACTTTCTCTTCCAAAAAGCCGCGGGACAGATGGGAAAATAAACGCATGAAAACAAGGTAGACCTAATGATTTCCTAATTAGGAAGGAGACGTGATCTTCTCATTAATTGTCAAGCTAACTGACCACAATAGCAGTTTCATAAATTGAGTTCATTAATCCAAACTTTGGTGTCTCTAGTTCACAGAATTCTCCTCATACTTCCAGACCCTTCATCCAGTCACAAAGTTGTCAGTTCTGCTTGATTTGTTTGAATACTGTACTCGACGACAGCTGTCGGAAACAGTACATTAGAACAGCTGCTATGACAGCTACAAGGGGCTTGGAAGTTTAATTAGGCTCAATGTGACATTGTGCATTTTTCTAAACAAGGAACAATCCACAAAAATAAAGAAATTTTGAGTGAGTCTGAACAATGTTTACTTATTGGCACCACCAACTGGTTAACCTCAGTTTGAGTTATATTCTTGGTCTCATATCTTTGCTACCAGGCTGATAAGAGGTATAAAGAAAACAAACAGGAGGAGCAGTTAGATGCACAAGAAAAGGGGTATTAAAAGGGAGAGGAAATGGTGAGGAAGTCACGTCAATAATCTCTTTCAAAGGCTGGCTGGTAGCCAAGGAGGATCCCACAGTGTCTCAGGATTTACTTCCAAAGGAAATGTATTCAGAGGCCCTGAGCCTGGTGCCAACGGCAAACAAAACCACTCATTATGGTCACAGCCCCCTAGAGAAGGGGAGAATGGCTTACTCTCAGCATCCGTGCGGAGGAAGAAAGTGAGGAGCAGCAGCAGCAGTCTGGCTACGTGCACCATCCTGCAGCTTGGCAGCAGCGTGCACGAGCAGCTTGGAATCACTGCCTCCGGAGCCGCAGCAAGTCTGTCCAATCTGAAATTTCAGCTGGAACACTTTCAGAGCCTGAAAGGGGGGAGGCAGAGAAAAGAAAAGGAAGAAAACACAAAGATGTTTAGATTTCTTACTCCTTCCCCCCGGTTCCATCACAATCACCATGACAGACACAATCCATTGACAATACACAATAAATTGTAACTGTCATGCTTTGTATTAGGAAGGAAATAACTTGGTTTGTAAAACGTAGGAGTCTTAGAATATCTGGGTTTGTGTTATGTGGGAGCTCTCGCATTCCCAATTTTAGGCCCAACCACCTTGAATTTCATTCTTTGCTTATGCCACCTTTTGGGCAAAGAACCTGAAAAAGAACTGCCACTTCTTATGAAACATTATGTAAATACATCAGTGGAAAGAAGCACACCAGTGCTATGAGAAAGATTTAAGAGAAGTTCCTCCGTACAGGATAAAAGTCTATTACTGACACAATAATGAAAGCTGCTTTCTTGGCATCAGGTGAAATGACAGGGCTAATTCAACTTCTCCAGGTAAACAGTAGAGGTTAGAATGTTTTACACAAGCATATTTGGCTTCTTCCCTGAAGGCACATCAACGTTCAAATCTAGTTTGGCATCAGTAAGTCAAAACAATAGTTAGCATGAGCCTCTTTCATTTAACAGCATTTTTATATGCCTCCTGGGCAATGGTTTAATTTCCTCAATCTTCTCCGTAAAATCAAGAAGTCACAAACTATTTTTAGAGCACCTACTGTGTGCAAGGCATCAAGAGTGACAGCACAAGGAGTCTCAAGGTAGAAAGATGGGTCAGGTTCTATTATTTTTGTTTAAAGATTAGTAGGGAAAATAAAGCAGGTATACCAGATGACTAGTACAATTTAATAAGTGATTAGTTCCAGGAAGGAAAACCAGGTAATGCTGTAAAAGATAGGATCAAGATTGACATCATGGAAATAGTGTCTCAAACTAGGCCTTGAAGTTTAAGCAGGATTTTAACAAGATGACGAAAAGGCATTCCAGGAATTCTATGCAAAGGCAGGGCAGTGGGAAAGGAACTTTGGAAAACCTGAGTTTCCTGGTTTGGTTGGAACAGGGCCTCCCAAAGGTCAGCATGCATCGGGTCCCCTGGAAGGCTTCTTAGAACAGATGGGTGAGTACCACCGTCACAGTTTGTGGGTCAGTAGGTCTGTGGTGGGGATCCAATAATTCAACAGTTTGCTTTTTTGTTGTTGTTGAGACAGTCTCACTCTGTCACCCAGGTTGTAGTGCAGTGGTACAATCACGGCTCACTGAAAACACTGCTTCCCAGGTTCAAGTGATTCTCCTGTCTCAGCCTCCCAAGTAGCTGGAATTACAGGTGCCCACCATCATGCCTGGCTAATTTTTGTACTTTTAGTAGAGACAAGGTTTCACCATGTTGGCCAGGCTGGTCTCAAACTCCTGGCCTGGAGTGATCTGCCTGCCTCAGCCTCCCAAAGTGCTAGGATCACAGGGATGAGCCACCACTCCTGGCCTCCCAAAGTGCTAGAATTACAGGCCTGAGTCATAAATTTGCATTTCTACATGTTCCTGGGAGATGCTGATGTTGCCAGTCCAGAGACCACACTTTGAGAACCTTCTGGTTGAAGTCATAGGAAGCTATCTTCTATTAGGAAAACCAGAAGATGAAGCAAAAGAAAATGGTTCAGAGTCAGGCATGATGGCTCACGCCTGTAATTCCAGCACTTTAGGAAGCCGAGACAGGAGGATCACTCGAGGCTAGGAGTTCAAGACCAGCCTGGCCAACACGGTGCAACTCCATCTCCACTAAAAATACAAAAAAAAATTAGCCGGGCATGGTGGTGCACACCTGTAATTCCAGCAACTCAGGATGCTGAGGCAGGAGAATCACTTGAACCCAGGAGACGGAGGTTTTGGGGAGCCAAGGTCCTGCCACTGCATTCCAGCTGGGGTGACAAGTGAGACTTCGTCTCAAAAAAAAAAAAAAAGATTCAGACTTAAAAAAAAAAAAATAGGTCACAGAGAGCCTTGGATGGTGATCTAAGTCAAATGGCCTTTACTCAGCAAACTACAAAAAGAGCTATTAAATGTTTTAGAGCAGAGGAACAACATGAAACTAGGCTTTGGAAAGATTAACTGACAACTAGACCACGAATGATTTCGAGAATGCTACTAGGCCACAGCAAGAGTTCCAGGTGAGAAGTGATACAGGATTTAAGAATAATCGTGGTCCTGGTAGGAATTAAGAAGGAAGGCAACGACTGACTGGCTCCAAGCAATCATTCGAAGTATGATTCTTCACGTGTTAAATAATTGTACCTATAGAACCCTCAATAAATCTAGCACAGACTCTTATACAGAGTACACTCTTAATGAAAAATTTAAAAAGAGAGAGTAGATCACATCCTATTGCACCCCCTATCACTGCAGAAAAAATTTGAAAATGACTATCAGTATTCATTTGCAAAATGAAACTGCATACCTTTATTTTTTTTATACTGAAATATTTTAAACATACACAAAATTTTTGACAGGAAATACTAGAGATATCCAGAAATAACCTAATCCACTAAAATAACTTGTACTTTAAAAAGAATTGTAATACAGATGCCATAGTATGTCTTTTCTGAAACTGAGCTTCAGCGTGAGAACAAAAAATTTTTTTAAGATATTATCTTTTTTATTACTATTCATGAGCAGTTTGAATGCAGGAAAGATAAAACTAAAAAGAAAGAGAGGAATCTTCTATTAGCCTCTTTTTTTTAAAACAAAACAAAACAAAACAAAACAGTGGGTGACATGAAGAAGCAAGTTGTACATTGGAAAATTTCTTGAATCCAGAAGTTGGCCAGGTGTTCCAAATCAGCTATTGTTATCCATCTCCTCTGAAAAACAACTTCTCAAGCAGTTCACAACTATCAAATGTTAAAAATCTCAAAAGTTCCTAGGAAAAGTGCTAAAGGAATCAGCTCTCCCCTCCCCATCCCCCTCCTCCTGCTTTCACTGCTCCCATCCTCGTGCCAGCATTTCAAATGACAGCAGAGTCCAGAAGACATCAGTCCTGTCGGACTCAATTTGTGTCTGTGCAAGCGTATCAGAGCCAACTGCTACATAATGACTCCGTGTGATCACAGAGATGGAGACCTAGGAATGCTCGCTCAGGGAAGAAGTGATTTGGCTTTTCCTCCTACTCAGCTGAAGTGCATAAGAAGACCAAATTTTTTCAAATGAACCTTCAACTGTTACTCCTGGACTTGCAACAGTGATAGGATCTAGCACTCTAGAAAGGAATGCAGCTATAAACATACATATTTATATTTAAATGGGTTGTGCCTAAAGGAGATCAGAGGTGTGAAGATAAAATCTATTCTAAATGTTCATTCCAGCTAATCTCCATTCCTTATCTTGTTTATTACACAGCAACATTGCCAAAAGGGAATGCTGGCTGCCTATCTGTAAGGTGGAATTTAAATTTGGTACAAAAATTGAAAACGGATTCTTAACATAATTAAACCAAAAATAAAGAGGATAAAAGAATATTATAAGTAGTTTCCATTAATCTATAGTAAGGGTTGCTAAGTACTCTTAAAAAAAAAGAGCAAGGAGGTTCAGTGATATGAAAAGTACCATGTTTTACCTTACTTATATCACACATTATTCAGTATTTGTCCAAAAGCCTCAGTAGAAGTCAACCCTTTGATTTTCATATATTTTG
Source organism: Colobus angolensis palliatus (assembly GCF_000951035.1). Classification (NCBI taxonomy): domain Eukaryota; kingdom Metazoa; phylum Chordata; class Mammalia; order Primates; family Cercopithecidae; genus Colobus; species Colobus angolensis. The sequence goes on along the minus strand of NW_012114733.1, from coordinate 1,553,734 downwards.
CTCCTTCTTTCTTGAGACAGAGTCTCATTCTCTGTCATGCAGGCTGGAGCACAATGGCACAATCTCAGCTCACTGCTACCTCCACTTCCTCGGTTCAAGCGATTCTCCTGCCTCAGCCTCCTGAGTAGCTGGGATTACAGGCATGCACCACCACGCCTGGCTAATTTTTGTATTTTTAGTAGAGGCAGGGTTTCACCATGTTCATCAGGCTGGTCTTGAACTCCTGACCTCATGATCCACCCACCTGGGCCTCCCAAAGTGCTGGGATTATAGATGTGAGCCACTGCACCCGGCTCTGTCTTTCATCAGCAGGGACATGCAGATAGAACTCAACCATGTACATGAATTTAAAATAAATTTTCAAAAATTTAAAACTCTCTGGTTTCTTATTTCTCATACCACAAAGATCTTATGAAACAATAATTTTGCAGATTTCCAATTAACTGAATATTTGCTTTTGTATGTATGTACATGGGTGGCTGGAGAAACTAACAGTTCAGAGGGTAATACGATGCATGTAATATAATTTGAAACGGAACAACAAAGAGTGCACTTGCCTAAAAGCCTTAACAAATCACGGTTTCAAGCATTCACATAAGCTGACACCTATCCAACTCTTTTTCTTCAACTTACCATTGTAACACTTTTCTGTAATAAGTATATTTATATTCAAACCAATATGAATGTTAAAGGATTTGTATGATTTTTTTCAGCTTTCTATATTGTTGATGTTTGTTTCTAAATACTGTATTAAGATTTTCTTTAAAAAAAGACAAACTGGGGCCTAGTCCCTCAGAAAACGGCAGATTATAGGTTTTGTATGGGAAATGTAGAAAATTAGCCAACATCTTGCCATACCAGAAGCAAAGAAGTTTTCATAACTACTAGGCTATATTTAAAAAAAAAAAAAAAAAATCCAAGATAATGAGGTGCCTATCAGCTAAACGGAAAATCTGAGTGACAAAAAGAATAATAACTGCAAAGAACTACAACAAATCACATTACAATCTATGAGTTCATAATTTTAAAAATTTCACTGATTACTCTAGGAGAAAGTTAGAGAACCAAATCATTTCTCTGAAAGCAGGAACAGAAAAGGAAGGAATTAACCAAAAAAAAAAAAAAAAAAACAGACATTACCGCTGTCACTTAAAATTAGGTATCATTGTTTATTTCTGAACATTTTTCATTTTTCTATCATAACAAACCCATCCTCTCAAGTCTAGACATCTCAGAAGCAATAATATCATAATGATATTTAACCTGAACATACATGCATAAAAGATATGCATTAAGTTGGTGGATGGTATGGGAAGGAGTATGTCCCCAAATCACTTCTTTTTATCTACCTCCCAAACCAGGCCTCTGTAAATCAGCTGAATGTGGCTTCTAATTATTTATGAGAAGGATCCATTGGTACAAACGATGTGCTGGTAGGGATCTCCAATTTGTAGAACAGACAAAAACAGGGCTGCTCTGGCTGAAGTGTGAAGGAGGGGAGGGGTCTGGAGCCTACAGCACATCTGGCAGAGGTTTCAGGGGGCACCCCAGGAATTCGCTAGGCCCTCAGAGCCCAGCAACAACACAAGTACTGAAAAGAGAAGAGAACCCAAAAGCAACTTTTCAACATTTCACTGACTTGTGAATTTTCCAAGAGAAGGGAGCCATCTGAATATTTTAATGTGGTATAAAACAAGAATCGTCCAGTGCTGACGGATATAACTTTCTGCAGGATAGAAATGCTTTTTATCTGCATTGATTAATAACTGACCACTTTAAACACAGCTAGTGCAACTGAGGAAGTAAAGTTTTTATTTTATTAAAGTTCACTTTAAATTTAAACAGCCACATGTGGCGAGTGGCTACCCCATTGGACAGCACAGACTACAACTACACGTTTACAGCATTGAACAGAAAGTCAGTATTTTTTTGGAGGTGTAGACTGAAACAAAGAGGTGAGAATTCTGAGTTCTTGTAGTCCTTGGCTTCCCAATAATCAGACACCAAAGATTCACTGTGTTATGTGAGGATACCCATTTACCCTTTGGATCACTCACTCACTAATACAGTTTGGTTGTGTCCCCACCCAAATCTCATCTTGAATTCTCATGTGTTGTGGGAGGGACCCAGTGGGAGATAACTGAATCATAGGGGCAGGTCTCTCCTGTGCTGTTCTCATGATAGTGAAGAAGTCTCACAAGATCTGATGATTACGTAAGGGGGAGTTTCCCTGCACAAGCTCTTTTCTCTTGTCTGTTGCCATGTGAGACATGATTTTCACCTTCCGCCATGAATGTGAGGCGTCCCCAGCCAGGTGGAACTGTAAGTCCATTAAACCTTTTTTTCTTCCCAGTGTCTTTATCAGCAGTGTGAAAGCAGACTACTACACTAACCCATCCATGTCCCTTACCCTGCCAAATAAGAAACAGATTTCATGTTTTTTTTAAACTACTTCATAGAATGTAAAGGGAAGATCAGTCTACGACCACACTACCCTGAACACGCCCAGTCTCATCTGATCAAGAATGCAAAGGGAAGATCAATAAGTGGTTGACTCTAAAACTGGAAAATATCCAAATAGAAATAGTGTTAATGAATGTTCCTTTAATATCAAAGGAAAGATTATGTTAAAGATGGGGTGTCATACTTTATTGTATGTCTCACTACTGAACAGGAACTTCTGGCAGCAAAGGACTGCCACATTCTATAGATATAAAAGACAAGCATACTTCTATGCAGTCTCATGAAATAATTTGTATAGTTGTATAGTTTTAACAAAATGGCCACATTTGATTAATATTAGTGAGGGATATGGAAAACACATTCTTAAATACATGCAGGGCACCAAAAGCCTGAATATAAATTATGGAAAATAGTACTGAGAAAAGGGGCAATTGAAGAAGGTTATTGAATTTAATAAAACTATGAAAAACAACGGCAAACCAGACATCTCTGAATAAAATAGTCAAACCTAAAAATATAAGAAATTATTTGTATGAAACTCGTAACACCTCAAAATTATACTCCACATAATTGGCACATCAAATCAAAAACTCCAAATTTTTCTGTTTTGCCCTAAACATGTGTTTATGACACTTAGGAAAAAAAACAAGAGGTAGTTTAGAGCTATTACATATAAATACAAAGTGATAATTCAATCATCTAATTTTTGGCTTAGACTATGACTTAATATGAAGACCCCAGGTGACTATAAGCACACAATGATTATTTGAAGAAATCAACTGAATTTTAAGAATACCCAAAGAGTAAAACAACTCCTATCAATATAGACACTTAAAAGGTCCCTTATATGCCTAACTCTAGGACAGAGAAAAAAAGTCAATAGCTATTATTCTGAGCTTTCTATAGTTTATGATTCACTTTCCAAATTATTGATGCATCTCTGTAAGACTTCAAGTGGCTTTACATTGGAAGCACATATAAACATTAGTCATTTTCAAGGATGGCAAAATGACATTATTAACCTTCATTGTTTCTTTCTCCTTTGGGAAGGAAAAAAAGAGGTATGCCATGAGAAATGAACAAATAGAAAGGAAAAAAACCTCATCTCCCTTTGTAACTATTTTTTCCCCTGCAAACAGAACTGTAATTCTGATTTGCAAAGAAGGATAGCTTTAGAAAAAGAATCTAAAGTTTCTTTCAGTTATTACTGCCTTCATAGCTTCTATCTAGTTTTGTGATGCCAGTAGAAACTGGCAATGAAACGGTTAAAATACAAGTCTATTCAACATGCTGCTGGAACTCTAGTATTTGTTCCTTTCACCCAAAAAGACACTGTGAAAGTGAGAAACTGATCTTTCTCACAAAGTGTAGACAGATATGCAACCCAGCCACTTCCCACTGAAACTCAGGCATTTCTTTTTTTTCTTTTTTTTGAGACGAAGTCTCATTCTGTTGCCTAAGTTGAAGTGCAGTGGCATGATCTTGGCTCACTGCAACCTCCACTTCCTGGGTTCAAGCAATTCTCCTGCCTCAGCCTCCTGAGTCGCTGGGACTACAGGCACACATCACCATGCCCAGCTAATTGTTGTATTTTTTGTAGAGACAGGGTTTCACTATACTGGCCAAGCTGGTCTTGAACTCCTGACATCGTGATCCGCCCATCTCAGTCTCCCAAAAGTGCTGGGATTACAGGTGTGAGCCACTGCGCCTGGCCGGGTATTTCTTTTTTATGTTAAATAATGTATTAGGATATTTTGTTCAATCAATCAAAAGAAGTAATTAATATGCCCTTGATTAAGAGGTTTAGACAAGACGTTTTCATGCTAGGAGTATCATCATAAGCCTAATTTATCATGAAGCAATTATGCACCTGTTACAAAATTTCATATTATTCTCTATATTTCACTTTTAATAACCTATATTCATCAAGCTCTAAAGACATTAGTTATGACCAATAAACTAATATGTAAGTATGGCTTTAAAATTTCCTTGATGACACACTGCACACATTACAATAGGATCTTTTCCTAATAGTAACGTATAATTTGTGTTTTATTTTAAATTGACTTACAAAACTGTATGTATTTATTATACACAATGCGATGCCTTGAAGTATATATAGTATACATTGTGGAATGACTAAATTTAGCTAATTGACATATGCATTACCTCATACAGTTATTTTTGTAATGAGAACATTTTACATGATCTATGTTGGCATTTTTCAAGAATACATGGATATGAAACTATCATTTCTACATCAATATAACTGATCTTGTCATTATCTTAAAAATCAAAGCAGGGTTTTTTAATGAATATAAAATATTTTTGTTTAAAATACATCTTTTTAAATGTTACGGGTAATAGGTTTTATTTATTATTCTATCTATTTGTTTTAGCCCTATCAATACATAGTATGGAAAAGTCTGGCAATACATATTTTACTTCTTTACTATGAACAGCAATTTTAAAAATTCACTTTGAGGAGAATTTACCACCCTCTAAAGGGAATAATCTACATTGATCTTTTTTCCTTAAGATTATTTTAAGAATAAAGTGAGGATCTTTTAATTGTTTTTAAATAGTTCATTACGATGGCTCAAAGAAAACTAATTTAGCCTCCTCACAGGAATAATATTTATTTGCAGCTCCATCCTCAGGGTGATCAAACCTCTGGGCCAGCTGCGAAAGTGACTTTGCCCTCTCCCCCCAGGGAATGCCTAGAGACACTTTTTGTTGTCACAGCACGATGGTAACCCATGGCACCTAAGGGTAGAGGCCAGGGATGCTGCCAAATACCCTATAACACACAGAACAGCTACCTGCTCCCCAACAAAAAATTATCCCATGCAGAATGTCAGGAGTGCCGAGGGTGGGAAACCCTGTCCTAGAACAGCTCATTGGTATGGAGGAAAAATTCCAAATTAAAAAAAAAAAAAGGAACTTTTAAGAGATATCTAATACACTGATTTCTAAACCTACCAATTTTAGGTGTTTCCAACACAGTTTTTGTACATAAACTCAAAACAGATTTGAATTTCTGGGCATGGGAATATGGATGACACCCAAATTTCCCTTTTTGTCCTAAGTTAGAACCAAAGTTGGCTTGCCTTAAAAGTTTAGTTCACAGGCTTAGGCAGCATAAATATTGTCACCAATTAAAAGAATGAAGCTGTTAAATGGAACAGACATTGCACTGATGTCTGTCAGTGAGTAGATACGGTTCCCATGTCTCATGATGGGAGCTTAGCTCTTCTCTAAGGGAACAGTCTCAGGAAAGAAATATTTAGTTTTGAGGACTGTTTTCTCATATCACTGCTAGCAACAGAGATTGATAGTGGAATGGTGAAAGGCTGTGACAAATGGCTAAGGAAAGTGGAATTAAAGAATATTCTCTTCATACATCTCTCACCTTATACACAAATCGACTGAAGATGAATCAAAGAGTTACATCTATGACCCGAAATCATAACAATTCTAGAAGATAACATCAGAAAACCCCTTCTAGACACTGGTTTAGGCAAAGACTTCATGACCAAGAACCCAATAGCAAATGCAACAAAAACAAAGATTAAATAGATAGGACTTAATTAAAGTAAAAAGCTTCTGCACAGCAAAAAATAATAATAATACCAGCAGAGTTAACAGACAACCCACAGAGTGGGAGAAAATCTTCACAATCCATACATCAACACAGGACTGACATCCAGAATCTACAAAGAACTCAAACTCAAATCACCAAGAAAAAAACAATCACATTCAAAAGTGGGCTAAGGATATGAACAGACAATTCTCAAAAAAAGATATACAAATGGCCAACAAGCATATGGAAAAAATGTTCACAAAATGCTCCCTGATCACTAACAATCAGAGAAATGCAAATCAAAACCACAATGCAATACCACCTTGCTCCTGCAAGAATGGTCATAATCAAAAAAATAAAATAAAAAATAGATGTTGGTGTAGATGTGGTGAAAAGGGAACACTTCTACACTGTTGGTGAGAATGTAAACTAGTAAAACAACTATAGAAAATGGTGTGGAGATTCCTTAAATAACTAAAAGTAGATCTACCATTTGATCCAGCAATCCCACTACTAGGCAACTACCTAGAAGAAAAGAAGTCATTATAGGAAAAGATACATGCACATGCATGTATACAGCAGCACAATTCGCAATCGCAAAAACATGGAACCAGCCCAAATGCCCATCAATCAACGAGTGGATAAAGAAAATGTGGTATATTTACACCATGGAATACGACTAAGCCACAAAAAGGAATGAAATAATGGCATTTGCAGCAACCTAGATGGAACTGGAGACTATTATCTAAGTGAAGTAGCTCAAGAATGGAAAACCAAACATTGCATGTTCTCCCTCATAAGCAGGAGCTAAGCTACAAGGATGCAAAGGCATAAGAATGATAAAATGGCCTTTGAGGAATCAAGGGAAAGGCTGGCAGCAGGGTGAGGGATAAAAGATTACACATTGGGTACAGTGTGCACTGCTTGGGCGATGGGTACACCAAAATCTCAGAAATCACCACTAAAGAACTTATTCATGTAACCAAACACCATCTGTTCCTCAAAAACCTATTGAAATAAAAAATAAATTTTAAAAGCAGAACATTCTCTTTATAATCCCAATGTTGTCCTCATGACTATTCTGACATCTCTCTAAGATACTATTAACAATTTACAGGCCAGGCCCGGTGGCTCACGCCTGTAATCCTGGCACTTTGAGAGGCTGAGGTGGGCAGATCACAAGGTCAGGAGATCGAGACCATCCTGGCTAACACGGTGAAACCCCGTCTCTACTAAAAATACAAAAAATTAGCCAGGCATGGTGGTGGGTGCCTGTAGTCCCCACTACTTGAGAAGCTGAGTCAGGAGAATGGAGTGAACCCGGGAGGCGGAGCTTGCAGTGAGCTGAAATTGAGCCACTGCACTCCAGCCTGGGAGACAGCGAGACTCCGTCTCAAAAAACAAACAAAAAAAATTACATAGTAGAGGAAATAGGTTGTGTGGGGAAACTAAATAAATGACTATCAAACCAAACAGAAACATAAAATCTAAAGAAAGGTAGACAGGACAAATATTAACCATATATATCCAAAATACACTCTTCACCTCTCTCACCTTGTCCATATATTTCATTCAGTTATATTGCACTCATCTTTACTGTTACTGCCCTCTTCACATCTACTTCCTCCTTCAATGAAACCATAGATTGATAAAAATCAGAAGAAAAAAAATCATTTTGGGCAACCCTCTCATTTAACAGACACTGCATGAAGTACAAGGACATAATGGAATAAATAACCTCAAAATGCACAAGTTGAGTAGTCTCAGAAGAGGGCTTAGAACCAGTTTACTTTCTTCTACAGCACGGTATCTACTTTTACTATCTCTGACTTACTAAAACAGAAATAGATAGCTGAGGCGATGTCATGATTAATTTTAAAGTGATCAACATAAAGTACCTCCTTTAATTAGCAAAGAGACAATATTACAATGGGCATAAATGAAAGGGGAAGGCAGCCTTAAAGGCGGGGTATAGGAAGGCAGGATGAAAGAATCTCACTGAATGAAGGTATTTGGCAGTCACTGTCCTAGACCAATAAATAATTCACAAATGTAAGTTTATCCCATGAGTCAAAAATTCTCTAAAGAATCAATCTTTAACTTAGTACCTGTTATTATGTACTTGTGTATCTTAGAATAAAAGTTTATAGATGTGCTTGGAAGGAAAAATGATTAACCAGAAATAGATTTTCCAAATTCTCACATTTGTAATTTAATGAATAACATGCAGACACAGGTTTATACCACCTTAAGGCATATCTATTTTGTATATTACTATCAAGTTCCATTTTACGGAGTTTTTCTCTCTCTATCCTCCTCCCACTCTCGCTCTCACTCTCTCTTTTAGATAGGGTCTTGTTCTGCCGCCCAGGTTGGAATGCAGTAACACAATCACAGGTCACTGCAGCCTAGAAATCCCGGGCTCAAGCTATTCTCCTGCCTCTGCCCCCAGAGTATCTGGGACTACTGGCGAGTGCCACTACACTTGGTTTTTCAGTTTTTATTGGGAAGGGGTCTTGCTATGTTGCCCAGACCGGTCTTGAACTTCTGGACTCAAGCAATCCTCCCACACTGACCTCCCAAGGTGTTGGAATTACAGGCATGAGCCACCATTTTTTTTTTTCTCTGTAAAATTTAAATGTTAGCAAGGATATATTTTGAGTAATTGTGACAAGGTGGGAATGGGTTAGATTCTGAATTCATAAAGTTATAGTGTCTAGTTATCTCAGTGGAGAGACATCAGCCTGAGTGCACTTTATTATAAAGTTGCTGAGGGCAACACGGCCATATTGAAAGAAGAAATAAAGATACACAATGGTTATTTTTCAAAAGAAGTTGGCGTTATAAAGTGATTTGATAATAAAGTACGAAAATTTCCTGCAGCAATAAAGGCGCTATGCATTTCCCATACCAAGATGTATCTGAGTGGCAGTGAAAAAAATATTTTTCCCATACTCACTCTTTTAGAAAATATATTTGAGACCTCCAGAAAAAGACTTTTTAAAGTACTGTCATTTTTATTGTACTTCTATAAAATACTCAAACAAAATATACAATATGGATATCAAAAAGGGAATTTAAAGTCGTTAAAAGCCTACTAGCAAACTAGATGTAGTAACTTTCTCAACACCAAACTTTCTAGAAACCAAATGTAATCTTAAATGAACGGCCCACCAAACTAAAAGAAAAGGAAGTGCTGAACAAAAACTTCAATCAAACTTCTCTGCTGGGCCAGGCACGGGGCCTCGTGCCTGTAATCCCAGTGCTTTCAGAGGCTGAGGCGGGGGATCACTTGAGGTCAAGAGTTCAAGACCAGCCTGGGCAACATAATACGACCCCACGTCCTTTTATTTTTTTTATTTTTATTTTTGAGATGGAGTCTCGCTCTTGTCGCTCAGCTCTTGTCGCTCAAGCCGGAGTGCAGTGGAGCAATCTCGGCTCACCGCAACCTCCTCCTCCCGGGTTCAAGCGATTCTCCTGCCTCAGCCTCCTGAGTGGCTGGGATTACAGGTGTGTGACACTATGCCTGTCCAATTTTGCATTTTTAGTAGAGATGGGGTTTCACCATGTTGGCCAGGCTGGTCTCGATCTCCTGACCTCAGGTGATCCGCCCGCCTCGGCCTCCCGCAGTGTTGGGATTACAGGAATGGGCCACCGCACTCAGTAAGATCCCATGTCTAGAAACAAACAAACAGAGTGGGCGCGGTGGCTCACGTCTGTAATCCCAGCACTTTGGAGGCCAAGGCAAGTGGATCACGAGGTCAGGAGATGGAGACCATCCTGGCTAACACAGTGAAATCCGTCTCTACTAAAAATACAAAAAAATTAGCCGGGTCGGGTGGCGGGCGCCTGTAGTCCCAGCTACTCGGGAGGCTGACGCAGGAGAATGGTGTGAACCCGGGAGGCGGAGCTTGCAGTGAGCCCAGATCGCGCCACTGCACTGCAGCCTGGGCAACAGAGTGAGACACCGTCTCAAAAAAAACAACAACAACAAAATTTTTCTGCTGGATGTGGGTCTCACATACGCCTTTTGAAACACAGATATTTATATTTCAAAGTAGAGGACTAATCATTCTAAAATGAGAAGGAATAGGTTCAGGAAGCAAGCCAGGAATGTGGCTGGCACAGACGTGAAAGTATGGGTGGAAGAGAAGTGCAGGGAATGCCTAATTGTTATCTGGTGGGGGATCAAGCCCCAAATTAAAATGCCATCTTTTTAAGAATTTCTGTATCTTTTGTGGTCTACCTAATGATGTTTCCATCACAAACTGAATATAGACTGACCCTTTCCTTTATTATATTTTCTTTAATATTTTTAAATTACAGGTTTAACCATGACTATTACCTTGTTTAAAAAAAAAGAAAAAAAAAAAACTGAACAGCCATGCATTAGAAAATGTGCTTACTTCATCCCATAATTGTCACTAGGGTCAAAACTATTCATTGCATACATCTTCATCGTTGGCTGGGTGCAGTGGCTCGTGCCTGTAATCCCAACATTTTGAGAGGCCGAGGAGGATGGATCACCTGAGGTCAGGAGTTCAAGACCAGCCTGACCAACACGGAGAAATCCCGTTTCTACTAAAAATACAAGATTAGCTGGGTGTGGTGGTGCATGCCTGTAATCCCAGCTACTCAGGAGGCTGAGGCAGGAGAATCGCTTGAACCCAGGAGGCAGAGGTTGTAGTGAGCCAAGATCGCATCACTGCACTCCAGCCTGGGCAACGAGAGCGAAACTCCATCTTCAAAACCAAAACAAAAACAAAAACAAAACTTCATCATTTCCTAATTTGTACTTTAGATTGGTCCATACATTTCATCACACAAATATAGTGCATATTTCAACACACATGTGAAAATATGTATTTATATATTATATACATTTACTATGCTACTAATGAACAATACATTTTCAAACACAAAATTAGAAATTTTAAAAATAAGATTAAAAAACAGAAGTTCTATAATTCTATTCCTAGGCCATATAAATAATTAGGGGCCCATTGCCCTAGATATAGTTGGGATTTTTTGTTTTTTATTCTTTGTTTTGAGATGGAGTCTCCTTCTGTCGCCCAGGCTGGAGCACAGTGGCACCATCTCAGCTCCCTGCAATCTCCACCTCCCAGGTTCAAGTGATTCTCGATTCTCCTGTCTCATCCTCCTGAGCAGCTGGGATTATAAGCAGGTACCACCATGCCCAGCTAATTTTTGTATTTTTAGTAGAGATGGGGTTTCGCCATGTTGGCCAGGCTGGTCTCAAACTCCTGGCCTCAAGTGATCTGCCCTGCTTGGCCTCTCAAAGTGCTGGGATTACAGGCGTGAGCCACCATGCCCAGGGGTAGTTCGGATTTTTTTAAACCTATATTTTAAGTGACCATAGACAAAAATGAGATATTTTACTAGTCCGTTCACCAATCTCTATGTGACAGCTGATGTCAACAACATGTATTATAACATAAAGAGAAGACACTGTTGTTTGGGATTTTCAGACAATGTCCTCATTTTATCATTGTAAATCATCTACATTAAACTAGAATAACTTTACACATGAACAGTGTTCTTGCTTTAAAAATGAATTCCTTCATTCTTTGATTCCAAGAATATTTCTGAATACCAGGCAAGGTGATAGGGACAAGAGACTTATAATAAATGTACAAGACAGCAAGTTCCAGCCAGGTGCGGTGGTTCACGCCTGCAATTACAGCACTTTGGGAGGCCAAGGCAGGTAGATCATCTGAGGCCAGGAGTTCGAGACTAGCCTGGCCAACATGGTGAAAACCTGTCTCTCCTAAAAATACAAAAAATGAGCCGGCTATGGTGGCAAGTACCTGTAGTTCCAGCTACTCGGGAAGCTGAGGCGGGAGAATTGCTTGAACCCAGAGACGGAGGTTATAGTGAGCCAAGATCGCACCACTGCACTCCAGCCTGAGCAACAGGGTAAGACTCTGTCTCAATAAAAAAAAGACAGCAAGTTCCCTAGTACATTCTGGTGCTAGGGGACAGAAAAATATGAGACTTCTTTTTTTTCGAGACAGAGTCTCACTCTGTCTGCCAGGCTGGAGTGCGCCTTGGCAGGATCACAGCTCACTGTAACCTCTGTCTCCCAGGTTCAAGCGATTCTTTTGCCTCAGCCTCCCAAGTAGCTGGGACTACAGGTATGTGCCACCACACCCGGTTAATTTTTGTGTTTTTAGCAGAGACGAAGTTTCACCATGTTGGCCAGGCTGGTCTCAAACTCCTGACCTCAGGTAATCCGCCCACCTCAGCCACCCAAAGTGCTGGGATTATAGGCGTGAACCACCACGCCTGGCCAAGTAATTTTTTTAAAGGTACCTGGTAAGTGCTCCAAAGAAAATTCAGCAAGTTAACAGGGGTAGAGAAATAACTGGTATGTGGGAAAGGAAAGGGGAGACTTTAGAATAGGGTGACAGGAAAGGGCCCTAGGGAAGTGGGGGGCATGTGAGTCTGAACCTGAATGACAAGAAGAAATGGAGAAAAGCTTCACAAGTGAAGGGACAGACTGCCCAGGGCAGAGGCTAGGATGCAGGAATGAGCTTGGTTGTGGCTGCAGTCCAGAGATTCCCAGTAGAGAATGATACCAGGCAGGCTGGGAAAACAAAGTGGGTCCAGGTGGCACAGGGCCTGTAAGCAACAGTGGAGAGATTGGATTGCATCTGAAATGCAATGGAAGACACTGGAGGGCTTTATGCTATGGAGTGACATGGTCTGATTTATATTTAGATGACTTCTCCACTGGCTGTGTGCCAATGGTCTAAAAAATGCAACCTCCCCCAACTGCCCTCCCTGTTCCCAAGCCTCTGTAGACACTTCCAATCCATTTATTTGGACACAGCCATTAAGGTCTATTGTGAAGTCTTTTGACCCTTTATAAAAGCCTCACCAGTTTCACTTTTCAGTGATCCTATGGCAGTCTCCTCTTCCCAATTCAGAAAATAATCAGAAATAACGTGTCGCTTTTTAATGTTTTCAGCTGCCCTTCTCTGTTCCTATGCAGCAACCTGCCCTAGAAAATCAAATGATCTTTTTTCTCCCATTTCTCTCCCATAGAGCAGTTTAACACACTTTAGAATTTTTACTTAAAAAGTAAAGTACCTGACATTAGTTCTCATTTGCATTCCTGAAAAACGCAAATGAAAAAAATCTGCTTTCAGGTACAAAGAAAAGGTCAGCATTAAGGATCTCCATGGTCACACTTTTCGATCTGTGATTCCGGAATACTTTCTATTCTACACTCACTTTAAAATTAAAAAAAAAAAAAAAAAAATTAAATTTCTGAAGTTTTGTAGATCAAAGCCTTTTTTGTTTGACCATTTTAAACCCTGTAATGTTAGCAGTGATTCTAATACCCAACAATACACTGGAATTTGGGCTATTAGAAAACAGGGCCTTTCCAATAATTCAAAAATTCTCTCTTTCAGGATTTAGAAGCCAAGGCCTGCTGTGAGTCAATTGCTGGCTATCTTCCCAAATTAGCTTTTCAGTCTTAGTTTATCTTTTACATTTCATCCCTTAGTCTTCACTCCAGGATTTCCTCCATTATTGAAGCAAGGCTTTTAACACCCCAACATGAAGTCATTTAACTCCTTAGTCTTTCTTATTAGTTACCTAAGTAGATTTGAGACTGCCAGTATTTAACCTTCTGTCTTAAAAATGCATTATAAAATGGGATAGTTGGTTATATGGAGCATGTAGAACCTGACACACACAATAATGCCACCTTATTCTACTTCTCAAGTAGAAGACTCTAGTCCCTTCCTGGGCTGACTTTTCCACATGCCGTGGCCAAAAGAATGGGACAGAAGCAACGTTGTGTGCATCTGACCCTGAGCCTCAAGAAACCCAAGAAATATCAGGAAGAAGCTCTGCATGGTCATTCCACCTGCTGACCTGGGGTCCCCTGTCACCACTGTCAGAGATGTGTGACCCAGAGCAACTTTATCTTGAAAAAGGGCTAGGTAAAATGAGGCTGAGACCTACCAGGCGGCATTCCCAGATGGTTAGGGCATTCTAAGTCAAAGGATGAGACAGGAGGTACACACAAGATATAAGTCATAAAGATCCTGCTGATAAAACAGCTTGCAGTAAAGAAGTCAGCGAAATCCCACCAAAACCAAGATGGCCATGAGAGTGACCTCTGGTCGTCCTCACTGCTACACTTCCAATAGTGCCATGGCAGTTTACAGATGCCATGGCAACATCAGGAAGTTATCCTACATGGTCTAAAAAGGGGAGGTATGAATAACCCACTCCTTGTTCAGCATACCATCAAGAAATAACCATAAAAATGGGCAACCAGCTGCCCTCAGGGCTGCTCTGTCTATGGAGTTTGCCATTCTTTCATTCCTTTACTTTCTTAATAAACTTGCTTTCACTTTACTCTATGGACTCTCCCTCAATTCTTTGTTGTGTGAGACCCAAGAACCCTCCCTTAGGGTCTGGATAGGGACCCCTTTCCTGTAACACCACCATGCAAACAAGCCCAGACTAGCCTGGTGGAGGATGAAAGACCGTGGGGAGCAGAGATGAACTAGCTAACTGACCCACTGTAGACCAATCATTCCCCAGGAGACCTGACAGCTGGCTGCAGACTCAAGAGTAGGCCCAATCACGATCAGCTGAACCGGGTCACCAACAGCAGAACCACCAAGATGAGCCCAGCTCAAACTGCTGATCCAGAGAATTGAGATAATTAAATGGGTATTGGGTTAAGCTACTAGGTTTGGGGATGGTTTGGTATACAGCAAAAGCTAACAATACAAAAGTATTAAATATTTACCTCATGCACTATAAAACAAAGATAAATCAGCGTATGTTTTTTTCAGTACATTTACTCTACTTTAAACACTCCGGTAGGCAATCTGGCTTCTTATGGTTACATCTAAATTAATTTGGTCCTCTTCTGGCAGCAATCAACTAGTAAAATCACCAGCTTTCAGATCTTTAAAGTAGGGTATGTTATTCTGTGATTTAGAATACAGGAACTTATTTGTGCCTCTTAGCCCCTTTTTCCGAGTATAAATATTTTCTGCCACACAGCTCAGGGACAGCAAAATTGTCCTAAAATGTCCTTAACCACTGGCTAAAACCAGGAAGCATGATGTTCCTTTCTGTTGATATAATTGAAGTGACGTATGTATCTGAGATTTCAACTGATTTCACCAAGTACCCTGACAGGTAGTAGTTAGCAAAATTTTAGATGCTGTTTTCCTTAAGCAGGTTCTGCCGGGAGAGAAATCCCACAATTCAAGTAGGGTTGATACTTTAAAAGCAGGAAAGTTTTCACTCAAATTTTTTAAAGGAATGATATTTTGAACAGTCTGTCTGTCCTCCTCTGGCCAGTTTCTAACAGCATGCTGTATCTGCCTCTCCTTAAATAGGAGCTAGTCAACTTGACTAGTTACTAGAAAGTGTGAAAAAGTGAGGAGACATAACTACTGAAATAAATAAATGAATTTTGCAAGGCTGCTAAATACAAGATTAACATAAGAAACCAACTGTATTCAGAATAGGTATTTCTTAAATGTGCTATGTATAGCAGCATCAAAAATATAAAACAGTAAAGAAATAAATGTAACAAAAGTTCACAAGATTTCTATGCAGAAAATTAGACAGCATTATTAATAAATTAAAGAAGACAAATAAATGTATGATTATAGTATGTTCACGGCTTAAAAGGTGTATTATTGTAGGTCAGGCATGGTGGCTCACACCTGTAATCCCAGCACTTTAGGAGGCTGAGGCGGGTGGATCACCTGAGGTCAGGAGTTAAAGACTAGCCCAGCCAACATGGAAAAACCTGGTCTCTACTAAAGATACAAAAATTAACCAGGTATGGCGGCACATGCCTGTAATTCCAGCTAGTCAGGAGGCTGAGGCAGGAGAAACACTTGAAATCGGGAGGCAGAGGATGCAGTGAGCTGAGATCACACCACTCCACTCCAGCCTGGGTTGACAGAGTGAGACTCCATCTCAAGAAAAGACTCATTCTTATAAAGATGTCAATATTTCCCAAGTTTATCTATGAATTCACTGTAATTCCAATATAAATTTCAGCATACTTCTCTTGGGAAATAGAAAAACTAATTTTATAATTTATAAGAAAATGCAAAAACAAGAATAGCCAAGACAATCTCATAGAAAAACAAATGTTAAAGAATTTATACTACCAGTTACCAAGACTTATTATAAAGCCACAGAAATTAAGATGGTGAAGTGTTAGCTCAAGGACAAGCAAACTAGTGGAACAGAAAAAAGTGTCTGGAAACAGATTCACCTGTATGCACTCTCAGTTGATTTATACACAGCTGAGTCCCTGTATTGCAATGGAAAAAGAATAATCTTTTCAATCAGTGGTGCTGGGTTAAATGAGTATCTGTATGAAGAAAAACATACACTAACCCTCTGCCTCACACCATAGACAAAATAACATATTAGAGACCTAGATGTGAAAGATAAATAATACAGCTTATATACAATGGCACAAAAGAATATCTTTGTAGCTTTTCTCAAAGCATGTTTTGAAAATAAGGTAATGACAATAAAGACTGATACATTTGAATTAATTAAAATTTAAAATATCCATTCATCCAAAGATATTATCAAGAAAGGACAATCTAGAGAGTGGAAAAAGACATTTGCAAGAAGTATGTCCACAACAGCCCTGAAACTATCCATTTCTATTGTATTGTCTATCCTTCTGGGGAAATGGGATGGAGATAAAAGCCTTAAACAGGCAATTCACAAAAGAGATAACCCAGATGGTCACTGAACATATGAAAAGGGACTGAACAATGTTAGCCACTAAAGAAATGCAAATTAATATCAAAATGAGAAACCACTCCACACTCACCACAATAATTAAAATCAGAAACTTGACACCACTGCATGTTGGGAAGGTTGCAGAGCAAATTAAAACTCATATATTGTTGGTTAGAGTGCCAAGTGGTAAAAACTCCTTTGAAAAACTGTTTTGCTAAATGTGTACCTACCATATCACCCAGCAGTTTCATGAGGTTACACTCAACAATAACTTAGACGTTATTAAAACAAAAACAAAAACAAACAACAACAAAAAAACAGGCCAGCTGTGGTGGCTCACGCCTGTAATCCCAGCACTTTGGGAGGCCGAGGCAGGCGGATCACCTGAGGTCAGGAGTTCGAGGCCAGCCTGGCCAACATGGTGAAACCCTGTCTCTACTAAAAATACAAAATTAGTCGAGTGTGGTGGCACATGCCTGTAATCCCAGCTACTCAAGAGGCTAAAGGAGGAGAATCACTTGAACCTGGGAGGCAGAGGTTGCAGTGAGCCCAAGACATGCCATCGCACTCCAGCCTGGGTGACAAGAGTGCAACTCTGTCTCAAAATAAAGAAAGCAGCAGCACAAATTAGAAATAACTTACACATTTATCCAAACTGGAGTGAATAAATAAACTGTGGCATATTCATAAAATCAAATACTTGCTTACAGCAATCAAAATTTAAAATTTCTTCTGAGAAAATAAAGCTTTTCTAGAAACAGTTTATTAATGCATAGTTTGTCTTAGTTACCTTCTAACCATTTTGAAGAAACTAAATTGATCACTAAGAATAACAAAAGTCAAAAGTTACACACAAAGTAGAATTGAACTCAAATTCTCTTGGAAACATATATAGAAGGGAGAATAGTAAACGACCAGCCCAAAGCACTGAGACTCTAAAGACTGATTTCAGTAACTAGCCTCTAATAAATTTGCTTATCTGAAAATACAGTAATATGTAATATTAGTAAAGCATGATAATGTGTGTTAAGACCCAAATAAATGGTCTGAATGATAAACATTAGTATATGTGTAGAAGAGGAAAATACGATCTCAGACTTTTAGTTCATACTGGTGGAGGAAAAGGTACTGAAACTTGAAGAAAGTATCCAAGTGGGTAGAGGGAAGTCCCTGGGGCCAAGACCATCAGGATAGCGCAAACAAAGGAACAGAGACTGTCGAAGAACCAGATTCTAGACCAACTTCAGCACTGACTTTCTTATTTCCCTTGGCCAAATCACTCCCCTTCTCTGCCTCTAGTTTCCCTGGTTGCTCTGTCTTACAGCATTAACTTACCCTCAACATATTAATAAAATTGATTTGCTAGGTTTTGTTGTCATTGTCCCCATCCCCAGTAGACTGCAGTCCCACAACGACAAAGACTTCTCTTAAATATTGTTAAACATGCAAGATTTGTGTGAAAGTACATATATGTAATATGTAGGGAATAATCTTATTTTGTAAGACACATAGAAAACAATACAGCTAACCTATCTGCAATTTCTTCTAACTCACAGGTCAGTGGAGATGGTGGTATCCATGTTAAAGCTGTATCAGTTGGCAACAGTGTTTACTTTTTGTAGGAAACAATACTGGGCTATTTGAGAGTGGGTTTTATAAAGCTCTGGAGTTCTAACTTTGTTAAGGAATTAGGGTCCAATCACCAAGCCTACTCCATGCTTAGGAATCTCCAAGTTACTTATATAGGCAAGGAAAAGGAGGTAAAAATCCTCAAAATAATAACCTAATTTCAAAAGTATGTATTTTCTTTAAATATTAATAGGGAAAAAAATAATTAAAAAAAATTTTTTAGTCAGAAAGAAATTGTTTAATGGTAAAGCTAAAGAGTCGAAATATGGCTCCAACGAATCTATAAACCAGGCCAGGCATGTGGCTCATGCAGGTAATCCCAGCACCATGGGAGGCCAAGGTGGGTAGATCACTTGAGGTTAGGAGTTCAAGACCACCCTGGCCAATGTGGTGAAACCCCCGCTTCTACTAAAAATACAAAACAAATTAGCGGAGTATGGTGGTGGACACCTGTGATCCCAGCTACTCAGGAGGCTGAGGCAGGAGAATCACTTGAATCTGGGAGGCAGAGGTTGCAGTAAGTCAAGATTGTGCCAATGCACTCCAGTGTGGGCGACAGAATGAGACTCCATCTCAAAACAATAATAATATATGAACAAATATTTACTGAATGTCAACTCTATTTCTCATATCATGCTAATACATGTCAGACACACAAAAAAAGATCAAACAAGGGCAATGCCTCTAATAAATTTGCTTATCTGAAAATATAGGGAATGTGAACAATTACAAAAGCATGATAATATGCGTTGAGACCCAAATACATGGTTTGAATGAGAATATGTAGAATTTTGACTGGAGTAAAAAGCATATCAATAACCAGCATAAGATTTAGATGTTGATATATTCAAAATATTATCAGAAACTAATAAATTGGCTATTTTACAAATACCATATACCATAGAGTTTGGCTATAAGAAGGAATTAAGATGTAAGTAAAGCCAATTTGTGGGAGACCTTCAACACAAGCTGAGTATCCCAGGAAACAATGAATCTCAAACTATCAACAGGAAAAGCAGTGATAGAGTTGGAGTTAGAATTTTGCATATATACAAATTCTGCATATACATATATATATATATACACACATAAACATTGAATGTCTTAAAGGAAAAGATTAGAACTACAGTAATAGCAATGACCTGTCACTTGGATATTGGTCAGCTAGATAATAACAACTCATGATATTGCATTCCAAAAAACTTATTCAAATTAGACCACTGCCATCGAAATATAATCCTAATTTTGACCTGTATGGCATGAGACATTTCTGATTTCCTTGGGATCTCTATCTATATAAAACACATGACATTCATTTTATAATTTGAAATCTGGATCTCACAGAAGCAGACTGGTGATTGGGCTGAATGGGTGTTACATTCTCTACTTTCTCATTATCTTATTTCAAGAAGGCTCTGGAGACAATTCCTGACATCTCCGTGCTTCAACTTCCATCTGTGTGAAATGAAATAATGGCTGCCTCCAGCCTACCTCATCAAAATCAGTGAGCCACAAAAGCACATTAAAATCAGAGATGCGGGAAGGATGATTTTGAGGAAACAAGCTTCTGTCCATTATCATTACAAACAAAACAAAACGTAGTCAGCCTTTCTCAACCATGGTTCCACAAGATAATCATGCCCTACGGAATATAATTTGAGTGACTCCTCATTTCTCCTGAGATGGTACAAACGTAGTACCTCTCTAGATGCATAGGACAGAAGTTAATTCATTACATACAATAGATCCCTTAAGCCATTAGGGCTGAACTTTGTGACTTCAGGATGGGAAAAGCTGATACCATATGTTATATACAAATTAGGGTGTGATATTTGATGTTATTTTTGTATTAAAAAAAAAAAGCTATGAGTTTATGGACCTATAAATCCAAAGCCTCACCACATTCCAGAATAAAAATAAAACAGCCTAGAGAAGTGCTAGAATGAAAGGCTCATAAGTTTTGGGTTGTCACACAGAAGCAACAAAGAAGCAAGAAAAGCGTGACCACTGTCATACTGTACAGTTTACAAAATGTTTTTAAAAAAGAATTTGACTTGTCAATATTTATGCAGCTCATTTGAAATTTTACGCAATATGCTACTACATTTCTTGTGTGAGAGGAGGGAAGACTGAGATATTAGAAAATGACCTTTCCTTTCTTTTTTTTTTTTAAGACGGAGTCTTGCTCTGTCGCCCAGTTTAGAGTGCAGTGGTGCGATTACAGGCGTGTGCCACCACGCTTGGCTAATTTTTCATATTTTTAGTAGAGACGGGGTTTCACCATGTAAGGAAGGATGGTCTCGATCTTCTGACCTCGTGATCCGCCTGCCTTGGCCTCCCAAAGTGCTGGGATTACAGGCGTAAACCACCGCGCCCGGCCTAAATCGGGTCATTTTTTAAGCTCACAAAGGTGTTCTTTATTTTTTTTTTATTTTTATTTTTTTTTTGAGAGAGAGAATCTCGCTGTGTCACCCAGGCTGCAGTACAGTGACATGATCATCAAGGCTCACCACAGCCTCAGTCTCCTGAGGTCAAGAGATCCTCCTGCCTCTGCCTCTCAAGTAGCTAGGATGACAGATATGCACCACCTTACTTGATTTTTTTATTTTTTGTAGAGATAAGGTTTAACTTTTTTATTTTTCAAAGAGATGGGATTCTACTACGTTGATCAGACTGATCTTCAACTCCTGGCCTCAAGTGATCCTCCTGCCTTGGTTTCCCAAAGTGCTCAGATTGCAGGTGTGAGCCACTGGGCCAGGCCTAATGTTATTTAATTGTAATTTTGATCTCTCTCATGCCTTGGAGGAGGCAACTAATATTTTAAAGCTTCTGTTCTCTGCCCTCTCTCGTCTTCATCTCTCTCATCTTTTTCAAGGTATTGTCTGGTCTTCTGAATCCTGTGAGACCTGACAATACATTGACTTTACATAATAATTTTTCAAATTTTTTACACTGTCAATCTTACTCCATTCTGGCTCCCAGTATTTTAATCTGCTGTTGGCATTTTTTGTTCCTGTTAAATTTCTTTTTTTTTTCCCTCATCAATCTTCTTTTTCTATTCATTTCACTATGTTTTCTTTTCACTCCATCCTGCTGCTCATGACTTTCTGCTCTTTCATGAAGACTGTATCTTCTCCCTTTCTGCTGAGGAAGTAAAACATTCACTTGAAATTCTCTCCTGGTCCTATAACAAATCCTTTGAGAAAAGTGGTTCTTTTCTTCCTCTGAGGTCTCCAGACAAGCATCCCTTCCCTTGTGCCGAAACATTATTTCATAGACTCGTGTTTGTTTGTATCCTTCAATTTGCTATCCTCTAACTCTGACAGGACCTATCCAGACACTGTTCAAAGATCCCATGACAGAGTCTGCCTGTGTCCCTTCTCCTTACTAATCAGGAGGAGATTATGGTAATCTCTTCCTCAGATGTGGGACTCAGCGGCGCTTGTAGCTGGAATCTAAGGTATCCGGGATTACAGGCATGCGCCACCATGCCCAGCTAATTTTTGTATTTTTAGTAGAGACCGGGTTTCACCATGTTGGTCAGGCTGTTCTCAAACTCCTGACCTCAGGTGATCCGCCCGCCTCGGCCTCCACCATGCCCAGCCAGCCTAACACCTTTTTAAAGGAAAAAGCTTAAAAGCTTAGTCAGAATTTTAAATACACACAGATAACATACACACACACAAACACACACACACAAATAATTTTATTCCAATCATTAGTTTTTTTCCTTATGATAGTATCTAAACAGATAAACATAAGTGAGATCAATATTCATGTTTGGAGTTTTGTTTGGTTTGTTATTTTTACTTACTCACTTTTGCTGCTAATCTCTATTTTAAAACAATTTAATTCTTTGTTATGAATTCACTATTCTCGTTAAAAATAACAGGTATGTTATTTCATTGCTGAGCTAGTAAGATCCCCACCTACTTTTTTTCTATTTCCTCAAAATTTTTTTGAATGTTACATTCCAAAATGCTGAAATGGAGAAACCGGTGTGCATTTTCTCTCTCCCTAGCTCCCTCTCTGTCTCTCTCTGTGTGTGTGTGTGTGTGTGTGTGTGTGTGTGTGTGTGTGTGTGTGGCAGTGAGGGGATGTGTGTATGTTTTATGGAGGTGCCTAGTCTGGCTATCAGAGCTATCACTTTGATTCTTAATGGGAATGTATATCTCCCTTTGATGTTTCTCTGGGTCTGAAGAATGCAATGGCCTTTAGTGATTATCCTAGGAGATCTGACTTCCCACAGGAAAAAAACAGAAGGTTTTATCTCGTACAAGTAAAGTAGAAAGTAAATTGAGGTAGGAAACTGTACTACGGTTCCTTATTGAAAAAATTTTGGGATTAGTGAAGATGTGACTAGATCCCTTCTATTTCTAGCGCCTACTACATAATAGCAATAACATTTTTAGAATACATTATTTCATGAATGAATCATTTAATCTTTAGTCCCTTTTTTCACTAAAAGGTTTATAATTTGGGGTAAGAAGGACCTCAAGCTTTTGTGTGTTTTGCTTTTTTTGCGACAGAGTCTCACTCTGTTGCCAGGCTGGAGTGCAGTGGCACAATCTCGGCTCATTGCAACCTCCACCTGACAGGTTCAAGCGATTCTCCTGCCTCAGCCTCCCGAGTAGCTGGGATTACAGGCACCCACCACTACGCCCAGCTAATTTTTTGTATTTTTAGTAGAGACGGGGTTTCACCATGTTGGCCAGGCTGGTCTCGAACTCCTGACCTCGTGATTCGCCCACCTCAGCCCAAAGTGCTGGGATTACAGGCATTCAGCCACCATGCCCAGCCGACATCAAGCTTTTCACATCTCACGTGTCAGTAGATAACTGTGGGATGAAAATATAGGTAGAAAAATTTAAAAAGACAGAAGTTGATTTCATTTATTTGCCTAAATCTAGAAGATAAGCCAAAAACATTTTACAAATAGAGACAAATGTGGTTGTCCTTGCATCCTAATAAGGCAAAGAGGCAATTATCAAGTAAGGTGGGGAAAGAAAATAGAACTTTTAACATGGTAACTGTAAAAAGAGACTAGGACACTCTAGCAGAAGAAAAAAGGTGGCTAAATAAAGAATAATTTGGTAAAGTGATAACATATATTATAACTAACAAAATTGAAAGACTTGGCTTTTTCACAATTATACCATTTCTTTGTGTGTTTCTTTTCATAACGTGACATACCACACAATATGGTTACTGTTTATGACCGTGGATGGAGAGAGCAAGCAAGCTAAATTAGAATTGGAGGATAGATGCTTTTTCCTGAGATTTTAAAACCCAAGGCTGCAGCACAGAAAGCGGAGCTGCGAACGTTAGTAGAAAGAACTAAAATACATCAAATGTGTCCCCTAAGGAGTTACAATCCTAAGAACATATAGCTAATCACTAACTGTAAAGCTCATCTACACAGATAATGTTATAGACATTTAATAATACTGTTAATAATAACCATGGTCAAGGAATATAAACGAAAATATGCAGGGTCTATTAAAGAAAATGGAAAAGAGATGAATCCTAAGAAGAAAATCATTTTAAAGGTCACTAAATTCTGCCACAGTAGTGCAAGAAGGAAGATGAGATTACAGCTTTAGTTTTAAATATATTTGCAAAGTGGCGTACATGTGGAAACAGTCTCTTATCCCTAGCTTCTCCGGTTAGCTATAAATGCAAGGTCCCTAAGGCACCATTAACACATGAATCACAGAGGGCCAAATAAACTCAGATGCCCAATTTAGGTACATTAAAATATACCAACTGGTGGGAAAAGTGAGTAGGGAGATTGAGACTGAAGACTAAATCTAACCTTTCAAATGTCCAAACTATAGCAGTTTAGGGTGTGTGTGTGTGTGTGTGTGTGTGTGTGTGTGCGCGCGCGCGCGCGCGCACGTATATATATATACACAAAGGTTCTGTCTTCTGGAAAACTTTTCTCACTAAATTAAATATATTAGTATAATTCTCAATAATTTTTCCTCTGCATTCAATACAACTCTATCATAACTAATTTCATGGAGGCAAGAGAGATCAAGTTTAAACATCAAAACGAGATTGACTTGTGAGTTTGTTTTGTTTTGTTTCCTATGAGAGTACAAAAGAAGCACCCTTATTGTTAGGACTATACCAATAAAACTGTATTTATCACTTTCATGAAAATAAAGCATGCAGAAGTCAGCTATGTTGACAGAATACAGATTTACAAATCAAATAATAATGAGCATAAATCTTTTATTATTTTCTTAATTTAATTCAATTTCAGGCATTTTTATATAATAAAATAAATAATTTGCTTATTTAACACATCTCTCTGGCACCGAGGAGAGAAAGCAATACAAACTAACCTATCATGTCACCAGATGAACAGGCTGCTTCAATAGAAAACCTCTTTTAAAATTAATGGCCTGCTGCAGCATGATGAGTGCTCAGGAAAAGAAATATTTATGGGTTTTCTCCTAACTTCTGACCCTTGAAATTAAAAGCACTTTCTCCACCTCCTCTGTTTCAGTTAACCCATAGGAAAAACGTCTCTCATTATGGCAGGGAGAAATTTTTTATGATACCCAGAGATACAGCTATATAGATAAGTGAGCCAATACACAGCTTCCCCCAAAAGCTTGCCTCCCAGCGGTGAGAAAAAACATTGAATGCCTTGCGAAAGAGGGTAACTGGAAAATGCATGGCCTACTCATCTCCCAGCACGGGATGGAGCCGCCTTCCAGCATGACACTGAAATGCCCTGGCCATTCTGCAGGCTATCCAACGAGCCTCTGTAGTTAAGAACCAACCTGAGCATTCAGGTAGGCTCCGGATCCTGGTTCAGATATAAACCCAGATTCCAGCAGGAGGAGCCACTGAAGAATCAGGTTTTCTGCATGCTCTGCCAAAGATGGTTTCAAGCTACTGAAGATCTCAAAAAGAAAACACTCTTTCTCTGTTCTCACTTGTTAGCTTGAGACAGTAGGGCAGACTATAAGACTCCAGTCATAAATAATGGCAGGCCAAGGGTAGAGGCTCAAGTCTGTGATCCCAGCACTTTGGGAGGCCGAGTTGGATGGATCACCTGAAGCCAGGAGTTCAAGACCAGCCTGGCCAATATAGCGAAACCCTATCTCTAATAAAAATACAAAACATTAGCTAGGCATGGTGGCACATGCCTGTAATCCTAGCTACTTGGGAGGCTGAGGCATGAGAACTGCTTATATCCAGGAGACGGAGGCTGCAGTAGCCGAGATCATGCCACTGCATTCCAGCCTGGGCGACAGACTGAAATTCTGTCTCAAAAAAAAAAAAAAAAGGCAATAATTATGTATTAATATAACATATATACATTATACATGACATAGATATAGTATAACATAATACTATAACGCATTGCTATACATATCATTTTTGTTTTGAAAAACAGGAAAGAAAGAGCACACCTAAGAGAAAGTGGTGTTCCCTTAAAAAAAAAAAGCAAAAAAAAGGTAAAAAGGTCACAATCTTCTTTTGGAATTCTGCTATTTTTGAGAGAAGTTTTTTATTTTCTAGAAGAGAATGATCATAAGTTGCCACTCTCTTATATCAAATACAAATGCCCCACATCAAAATGAGACCATGAGTGCAAAGACAGCTAATCATACACACTTCATAAAAAGCCACAAAATGTGGTTCCTTTTTTAAAATTCCCTCTCATTAGCTTACTAAATATGGTAAATTCAAGACTGAACTATTCTCTTGATAATTTATTTTCAGAAAATTAATGCTTTTTAAATATCACAGTTTCAAGGGTTCATTAAAAATTATTGAGGGATTGTTTCTTAATAATGAAATGCAAATATTAAAAGTGAAGGGAGTGTTAATTACTTGAAAATGTGAAAGCATTTGCAGTATTTAAAACAAATTAAGGACACTCTCACTCTAATTATTCCAGGACTGCAGTTAAGTCTTAGTCCTCTATGGCTGCTGTACATATGGCATTACATTAGATATGACACGTATGTGAAACACGCTTTTTCTTCTTCCTACTCTACATATTTTACTGTGATGTGAGCCATATGTTTCATTACAAAGGGTGGTATGAAAAGGCTATTGCAAGAGAGGAAAACTCTTGATTCAGATTTCAGCAACATAGAAAGGCCTCTTCATTAAAAACACATTATTGTTTTGCTTCAAGGCATTTACCTTATGTTCCCAGTAACACCCTGACAGTTTAGAGATTTAAAACATCTGGAATTTAGGCATTAAGATTTTAGGGATCATGGATCTGACACTAAAAATACAGACCATTATGGGACCCTCTAAAGAATGGGTTATTTCAGCCAGGCATGGTGGCTCACTCCTGCAATCCCAGCACTTCTGGGCACCAAGGCGGGTGGATCACAAGGTCAGGAGTTCAAGACCAGCCTGGCCAACACGGTGAAGCCCCATCTCTACTAAAATACAAAAATTAGCCGGGCGCGGTGGTGCGTGCCTGTAATCCCAGCTACTCAGGAGGCTGAGGCAGGAGAATTGCTTGAACCCGGGAGGAGGAGGATGCAGTGAGCTGAGATTGCCTTACCGCACTTCAGCGTGGACAATCGAGTGAGACTGTCTCAAAATAATAATAATAATGGGTTATTTGATGGAAATAGGGATTACATGATGCATACATTAATATGTAATCATTTAATAATTAAACACACCTTATGATGGGGCATGAGGATACATTTGATGAGTTAAAATGCTGGGTCCCAACATTATCTCCTATTAGCCAGACAACCTTTAAAATACTGTTCTGCCCTATTAATTTCAGAAGTTTATTTCAGTTGTGTGGTTATGATAAAATGATTCTCTAGATTCTCTAGCTTCCCTTTAGGGCTAGGAAGTGAAATGAAACGCCCTTTGAGCTCAAAGTATGAATTTTGCAATTACCAAATGCTAAATATGGTTTAAACGTATGTGTAGTAGTTTAAAGATACGTCCACAAATTATCTGATAATCTTCCCCTCAAAAGATGGAGCATAATTCCACTCCCCTTGACTGTACGCTAGACTTAGTGACTGCTTCCAGCAAACAGAGCATGCCAGAGGCGATGCAATAACAATAACGCAATAAGTTATATAAAAACCATGACTTCCATCTTGGGTACAATCTCCCGCCATCTTCATTCTCTCTGGCATAAGCCAGCTTCCATGTTCTAAAGACACTTAGACAACCCGTGGACAGCCCCACATGGTGAGAAAAACCAATCCCTGCCAGCAACCATGTGAGTAAGTTGAGAAGCAGGTATTATCAGTCCTGCCAATGGCCATGTAGCAGAGCCTAGAAGCCAGTATTCCCCCAGCCCAGCCTTGAGATGACTACATCTCTGGCCGACATCTTAACTGCAACCTCATAACAGATCCTAAGCCAGAACGTCCTGGTTAAGCTACTCCCATAGTCCTGACTCACAGAAGCTGTGAGATAATAAATGCTGTTTTAAGTTGCTAAACTTGGCAGCAGTAGCTAACTACTACAGTACTAGTAGGCAGAAATGGCTAACTACTACAATATGTAATCAGATTAAGCTACAGTGGGTCAAGAATGAGTCCTGCTCTCCAAACTCAGCATTATGATTTTTCAGCTGTTTGATATTGGACAGGGTATCCACAGCTTCAGGCCCTCATTTCTTCAACTATACAACAAATATTTTAACCAAAATGATTTCTAAGACTTCTGTGGTCAACAAAATGTAGTGCTCAAAGGTATAAACAGTTAGTTCTAATCCTGATGTGGGAAAAAAATGACAACTGGAATCGCCCCACATCAGGGACTGCCTTTAAGGCCCTCTTGGTGGATAGACATTGGTAGTGCCCATACCAAGAGTTTCCTTACACTAGGTGGGAAATGTAGGCAGAAAACATAACAGCATGTCCTCAGATAACATCATTTGGTTCAAGGTCATTTCATTTTACCATTGATGGAAAAAAAAAAAGAAAAAAAAAATCAATCCCCAGCCAAGGCCACTGTCTGTGGAGTGTATGCATTCTCCCCAAGTATGCACGGGTTTCCTCTGGGTACCTGGTTTCCTCCCACATCCCAAACGTGCACTGTAGGTGAGTCAGTGTATCTCAAGTGTCCCAGTGTCAGTAAGTAAGTATGTATGAGTGTACCCTGAGATGGGATGGCGTATTCTGCAGGGTCAGGTCCCCTCTTTGCACCCTGAGCTGCTAGGATAGGATCCAGGCTCCTGCAATTCTGAACTTGAATAAGTACGTTGGAAAATGAATAAACGAATGATTAAAAATTACTATCAGGTCAAGAGATCGAGACCATCCTGGCTAACATGGTGAAACCCCATCTCTACTAAAAATACAAAAAAAATTAGCCAGGTGTGGCGGCAGGCGCCTGTAGTCCCAGCTACTCGGTAGGCTGAGGCAGGAGAAAGGCGTGAACCTGGGAGGCGGAGCTTGCAGTGAGCCAAGATCTCACCACTGCACTCCAGCCTGGGTGACAGAGCAAGACTCTGCCTCAAAAAAAAAAAAAAAAAAAATTACTATCAAATAGAAAATTAATACATTATATATAATCATACAAATACACGACAACAAACATTGTGGCACAAAAGCACTCACCTATGTTTGTAATTGATTGCTTTTGAATTGCATGGTGGGACACTTCTTACAATTTTCACTTTGCGAACGTTTATTCCTTGATTCAACCCACCACAACTAGGACCATCATCACTCAAGGATTCACCAAAAGTTGGGTAAATAATTGTCTTACTTGTTCTTATTAATCCTTCTTAAATATATATACACCTCACACTAATTTCAGTGTTTAATACTAGAAGTGTTTATTTAGAAGTTTTGTGATGTGTTTGTAACCAGACATATGCCATAGGAACTTAACTCTTGTTTATATCAATTAGCCTATGGTAAAATTGGCTGCATAGGTTTTGCATAAGGTCATAGTTTTCAAGAATCTATCAACAATGTTAAGTGAGGACTTACTGTATATGTTTCCTTTCAACTCTGGTAATGCTGTATTTCTGACCCTAAGCTTTAAGAAAAAGAGAAATAGATAATGCCCCCAAATCAAACAAAACCAAAATGAACAACCACATATGTAAGAGATTTAGATAAAACATTCCCCCCCCACCTTTTTTTTTTTTTTTTTT